>NC_091686.1:26700000-26840000 GCF_041296265.1 Equus caballus | reverse complement strand
TTTAACTGATTCATAACAGGAACTGTTCATCTCATCTGTGTTATCCCATTCCTTTCTCCCTGCTCTTCCACGGCCCATTTGCCACCATTTGGACTGTTTTGAGAAGTGGGGAACTCTATTCATTTCGTCAGGTCACGGACAGATAGACAAAGACAAAACCAGAGTCTTCACATTAGTCCTGCACAAAAATGATCATTGGACATAATTAACCAGCGATGTGCACGCTGTGGACATTTAAAGACAATCCTTCCAATTGTCTTTTCTCCCCAACAAGCCCTGCTCACTCAAGTGTTCAGGTACTCAGTTACATTCAACACAGACTAATTCACTTATCCTCAACAAGTGGGCTATTGATTTTTGCCTGTTTTCAGAAAGCCTGGGGCTTTCTGAGAGACAATAGCGTCCCCTATTTAAAAAAAAAAAAAATCACGCAATTCCGGGGAAATGCCCTTTCACTCCTCATAATCAGGCGAGCTTCACATTTGTCTGGACCTGCTCCTACATTCAGCTCGGAGTCGCGAATTTGCACAGACCTCTTTTCACCTTGCTCCATCAGGATCTGGCATATTTCCTGCTTTCTTTAAGCTGAGAGGTCAACCGGATTTGGTTTTATTCAGGAGGGGCTCATGAGAAGGGTGCAAGGAACTCCCCACATAGCAGGAGAGAGCATCGGGCCTCCTTACTCTCTTTCTTTCTTTCTTTTTCTTTTGGTAATCAACTTGTGAAAAACAAGTAGCCTCACATTCAAGTTTTCCAAAAGGCAAAAAGAGTAAAACTCAAGTAACCATCTCATTTGCATATCTGTGTTTATGGTAAATGGGTAAGTGGCATCCTTTAAATAAAGAAGAGCAAAAAAGAGCTGGTTAAAAAATATGACACAAGATTTTAAATGTACTAAACTCTTTAAAGTACTGAATAACAGAAGAGGAGACCACAAACAGAGCCAACTTTTGTTGAAAAGAATGATCTGTTTTTACGTTAATGACGTTACATTTTAATAATAGCCCAGCGGTAAATTTTGACTTCTTTCAAATAGACCATGATGATTAGTTGTGAAAGATTACTTTGAGAACCATAAATTCTAAGTGTAAAATGAACAATGTCCTTAACAGGGGGAGGGGAGGTAAATATCCCTCTTAACAGACTAGCCTCCTAACTAGGATATATTTGGACAATAGGCATTCGTGTAGCTGCTATACAAAGAAAGAAAGCTGCCTATCCAGTGCAGATGCTGAGTCTATTAGAAATGTGCATGTTTCAGCTTCTTTCCCCACTCAGAGGCATTTGAACTTGAATGTTAGTTAGGGGGTCAAACATGGGCGCTGGAAGAAAAGAAACACACACACACACGCAACCACTCCATCAGAAGGCGAGTTCAATTTAACCACTGAGTCCCTCAACCTTGTTTCATCTGGGCTGCTTCCTGTCTCTTTGATGAAGAGCAAAGATAGTTGGGTATTTGCATCAGCCATAAACACTCAGGAATGCAGCAAAGAACAGAACTGTGCCTCCAAGCACAGCAGCCAGAGCTGTAATTCTAGATAGTGCTGAGTCTCTAAATAATGAAATTTAAAATTTTGGGTTGTTAATAAGGTCGCTCTAGAAAGGACCATGCCCTGGGTGATTTTTAAACTCCAGGCACATTTTCGACTCTTCCGTTAACACAATGGTAACACAAAACTGGCTCTCCTTTTCATAAGGGCCAAGGGAAAGGGGAAAAAAATAGGCTGTCTGGAGTGGCCTTGCCTCTCCTTGGCTGAGCATGGAAAAGTGAGGACTTCCTTGACAAGGGCTCTGCCTTTGTGTTTTGCACCTGGAGATTTTTTTTTTTAGGGCTAAGAAGTCAAATCACCAAGTATTGATTACTTAGAGCACGCCAGAGTGCAGCGCACCTCCAGGGAGACAGAGGAAACAGGAGGCTGGAGAGACAAGGCTAACATTTAAAAAATAATCGGGGAACAATGAAGTATCGAGTATCGTCCAGTGGCAAGCTTAGAGGATGTGAATCCATCAGACAATCCCAGACTGTTAGAGTTAGGTCTAGTAAAATCAAAAAGAAAACAAAATGGGCAGACTGACATAGACTTGACTTGTCAACTTTTCATTTTGCCAATTAAGGATTTTAAAAAGAAAACAAAATCAGAGAAAGAACATTAAAAAAAGAAAAAAGAAGTAAAAAGTAACTATTATTTTCTGTCATCTTTATCAAAGGAAAGATATTTAACATTTTTAATTTCAGAGAAAGAGTCGGGGGCTGGCCCTGTGGCTTAGTGGTTAAGTTCACGCACTCTGCTTCAGTGGCCCAGGGTTTCGGCAGCCCAGTGTTTCACCGCTTCCGTTGCTGGGCGAGGACATGGCACTGCTCATCAAGCTATGCTGAGGCAGGGTCCCACATAGCACAACCAGAAGGACCTACAACTAGAATATATAACTACATACTGGGGAGGCTGAGGGGGAGGAGGAGGAGAAAAAAGATTGGCAACAGGTGTTAGCTAGTATGCTAATCTTAAAAAAAAAAGACAGGTGGATGAAGGATATAATTATAAAATAAATGACAGTTTAAAAAAATGGATACAATGTACTTTATGAGGAACTCAATACTCTGTCTATATTCTTCTTGTTTTTAAACAGACTGGTGTAGATTTTGTTACAGACGGGCCTTTGGGATCTGACAGATGACAATTTTCTTCTGTGCATCCTTGAACCATATCCCATCACCATCTTGGCACTCAGGAGCTCCATGGATATCTGCTGAATAAACGAGGGGCCATATTTGCAAATGCACGTCTGCCGAGTAAAGCTTTCGTGTAGGCCAGAAGTCAGGGATAAGAGGACAGTATGGCAGACCATGAAGGCATTGATGTGATAGCAAAAATAAGGAAGGGCATCCCCAGGAGTTATAACATCTGGAACACACAGGAAGAAGATATCTCGGGCCCACCCAAATGCAAAAGCATCTGAATGCTGCTTAGTGTCTTCCAAATGCAGGTTCTAATTTTTGAGGTTGTCCATTGAGATTCAGCTAGATGGAGAGTGCTCACTCGGTGTCTCCATCCCAACCCCACTGGGTCCAACCAGCTAAGCAACAAAGTGGTGTTAAAAAAAAAATAATCATTCATGACACTTGTTAAAGTGTAAGTAAGGCAGACTTTATTCAGGAGGGCTCTGGAGATTGGTATAGGGACCACTGCACTGGCGTATCGTAGGAGGTGAGAGATTAGGCTTAAATCCAAACATAACAAGGCAAAGTGGGGATTTTATAGTTAAGCAGCAGGGTGGGGAGGGCCAATGGAAAATTGCTGAGCAAGCAGGGTAATTCTTGCTAACTGACTTACGGGATTCTTGCTGAAGGCAGGCAAGGGTGATCAGATATTACCTAAGGGACCACAGGGAATGAGCAAGGTGATCAGAGATTAAGGGTGGGGGATTCTTGCAAAACAGCTTGTCAGGATTTTAAAAGTGGGTCATGCAAAGAAAGGATATGGAAGTCCAAAAGTTGAGGCCTAGTTGGGAAGAGGATACAGAGGAGCCTGAGTAAAGTTTGGTTAAGGAGAGACTCCTTGTCATTGGTCTCTTTCAACTTCATCTCAAGGTATAAACTTTTTTTTTGCTGAGGAAGATTTGCCCTGGGCTAACATCTGTTGCCAATCTTCCTGTTTTTTTGCTTGAGGAAGACTGGCTAACATCTGTGCCAATCTTCTTCTATTTTGTTTGTGGGTTGCCACCACAGCATGGCTGATGAGTGGTGTAGGTCCCCGCCCAGGATCTGAACCTGGGAACCTGGGCTGCTGAAGTAGAGTAGGCCAAACTTAACCACTAGGCCACAGGGCCAGCCTTCCCCCTTTTTTTCTTAATGCACACAATTTCCTATGTTCACCCAAAGGACATTGTTTCCTGACACTCAGAGTGGGATGTCTATGACACAGTTGAGGCTGGTGAGAGGACAGGCTTTGGGGTCAGACAGGCCTGAGCTGGCCTCCTGGGTCCCCCAGTCACCAGCTGGTAACCTGAGCAGTGACTTAAACTCTGAGCTTGAGATGCCTCATCTGTGTGATGCAAATAATAACAGCCCTCTCTCAGTATTGCAGAGGCTGAGAGAAGATGATGGACAGAACACGGAGCCTGGCCCTTGAGGGGGACCTGATACATAGCCACTGAAAAAGAAGAAAGAAAGAAAAATCTGACTGCGTTTATCACTCTGCTTCAACCCCATTCATGAGCTCTGAAAATGTGCTGCAGGATGGAGAGGCAGAGTATTACATCTTGTTGAATTCAAGAACACAGAAGGGTTCTCACCAGGGAGATGAGAGGAAAAATGAAAATGAATCAGCACTGACAAGTCAAAACTATTACGGGCCAGACAGCAGAGATCCAAGCCCCAGTATTAACACTGACGGAGCGATAGCACTTGGGGGGAATCACTTAATATCTCTAAGCCTCAATCTTTCCCATCTGTAAAATGGAGATAACAGAGAGTATCTATTCCCAGGCGGCCTGAATGAGGATCCTACAAGATAAACCACTTTTTGTAATGCCCAGCAAGAAGTGATCATTAAAAACTATGATTTATTATTGTTAGTGCTATTACTACGATGACAACTATCAGAGCAGAATATCTGCTTGAGAAACCTGGGGGATAGGATGTGGCTGCCTTAGATCTCAATTTATCTTTTGCGTGCCAAAAAAACGATGCTATTAGCACGACGCCTTTCCTTGTTGAACCAGTAAGATCTCTCCAGAAGACAATGTGAGGATAAAATATGAATGGGAAAACACTAAAGAAACAGGTAACTCCCATGGTCCTCGACGCTCTGACAAAAGAGTGATTCTGTTAGTGTGATTAGTTCAAAACGGTGTATTAAGCCCAATGGAATCATTTTAAAATAAGATTCTAATTTCAGGAACCTAAGGAAGTCTGCATTTTAATAAGATATTTCATTGTATCCCAAATACAAAACCATTGTTTGCCTGACTCTATAATTTATTGTTAGACAGACACTGCTATTACTATAGCAAAATGAAACACGCAATGATTTCGCTAATAAAACAATTGGATCATAAGGCAAAGCACAGCTAGGCAGTTTAAACAGAGCCCAATACCCCTGAGTACAGATCTGCATAGCCTAATATCCCCAGTCGGAATTTCACCTTTCTCTACTCTTCCGCAGAGAAAATCATTGAAATAGCCTGCTAACAATACCATTACCGTCTCCCTAACTTAATCCTTTGTTCCTTCCAAAGAAAAGACTGCCGCTGATTATGAATATTCCGCTCTACAATTTCCATCAATTAATACACTACCGTGTTCTTATTACGGTATTAATAGCTTCTTGATTTACATTAGAAAGTATATATTTTACACCATGGGTAAAGCTATTTCTTCCCCTTTAACGGAAAGTGCTTATATAAAAAGAACTTACAATTTGGAAAATGGAGATGGGGGTGTGGATAATTGCTTGGAAATAATATATTCTATTCTCCTTCCTGGTTTTTCTCCTCTCTGCTGGGGAATGCCGATTGCCCAGTCAAGGAGGGTAGGACGGCTCCCCTGCACCACCTTCGTCCTTTGACCTTCCATCTGGGAAGAGACATGCGGAGCTGAGCTGGTGTGCCCCCCGGGGCTGCCTCCAACTGTCCACAGAACGCAGAGTTTGTAATTCAACTTTTGCAAAAGCCCAGAGGCACAGAGAGGCCCAGACCCCGTCCAGGTGAATAAAATGAGGCAGGTGGCTTGGAGGAGAAAGGGATCTTGGGGATGAAGAAAGAGATCTGTTTGAGTCTAGAGGCAGGCCAGCCTGGATTTGCCTCTCCATCCTTGCTGTGCAGGGAACAGCCGGATCCTGGCTGTCACTTACATCCCATGTCAATGGCTCCTTACCTATAAAATCAGGATATTCATGTCCACTTCCTGGATATTTTGTGGAAACCAAACAAGGGTGTGTGTGTAGCCAATGCTTCCAGTGGTGGCGGATGATGGCAGGGGCTCTGGAAGGAAGGCAGGTGTTCTGCCCTCTTCCCAAGGATGTCCAAAGCCACAGACGCCCCTGCAAGGACTGAGATGGCCGTGGGGCTGGCACACAGGCTGCTCCCTGCCGCCTCGTCAGAGGCCTCGGTCATCCCCATGGAGATCTGTGAGTCTGATCTAGACCGCTGGTCCAGAGAATTGAACACTCTCAAGGTGGCTGTTCAGAGGAGTTGAGATCTAGAACTCTCTCAGTGGCCTATGTTCAGAGTTCACACTTTTTTTTTTTTTTTAGAGCTCACGCTTTTATTGCCCCATTGGCCTGCTATAATTTTAGGGTGGTTTCAACTGCCACTAGGATTTACTGATGAATCTGGAAGATTCTGGTCTCAGTCCTGCCACTGGCTAGCTCTGCTGTCACAGGGAGTGACTTCACCTCTCTGGACCATACCTAGCTCAAGAAGACAAGAAGGCGGGTTCGAAGGAGAAGTCACAGCTGGCATCCTGCACTTGGTTTCCATTGCTCAAGCATATAGGCGTGGCCCATGGAGGGTAAAAAAGTGAATTGCCTGCCAATGTTTAAAAATGGAGAAACTTCATGCAAAAATCCTGAGTCCCTATTTTTCTGTAAAAACAGTGTCAGCAACAAACAGCTGGAGCCGAGATGCTATCCTTATAATCCAGTCCCCACTTGGCCCACTTCTCCTATTTACACTAACTTATAGGGAACCCCCGCAGAGCCTCTGAGTCCTAAAAATGCTACAGTTCAGCCACTGTCACTTAGAGAGCCATCTGTCCTTTTCTAAGGAGCACCCAGTCCTGGAACATGTTTGCAAGACCCCGAGACTGGGGTGCCTTATAAAGACTCTCTTCAGTATCCCCAGGTTGCTTGAGGCAGCATTTCTCCTCCCCCATTGCCCGCGCTCCACTTCCTAAACCTAAGGTGTCCAGGGATGCAACCTTGCCCACCTAGTTCTTCAGGTGCTGCTCTGAGGCTCAGGAGCAAATGGTGATTGACAGGGTTGGGTTTTGCTGTATTTCTCGTAAAACTGTGTCAAGAACGATTAAATGGCGAGGACTCGAAAAGAGATGGATGTACATCTCCTGAGGCCGTGTCTACACATGACCAGAGCCGTCCACGGGGCCAGCTTAGTGAAAAACACCAGTCAGAGGGGCTGCGTGATTGAACTGACAGGCCAATTCCCCAGCCATGGAAGGCAGCCTTGGGCTATGGCTGGGGGCAGGGTAGCCGGCCCTTTGGTTTCTTTCCCATTTAAAGCACTTTGCAGAGTCTCAAGCCCAAGGTAGAGATTCAGTTCAATGTCTGTGGATTGATTGATTAATTTAAAGCCCCTGAGAGATTCCGTAGGTTCACAGATAAAGCTAGACGAGCTGAGAATTTTCCTGTCTTCCTCAAAAGGAAAATGTTCAAGAAGCAGCCCCCTAATTGGAGATGATTTACATTTCTGTCTTGATCTCGGAACTGGAGGAGCGGATGAGAGCCTCCATCAGCAACCACTGGAGACTGGCCCAGAGCGGCTACGGTGCCCAGATTCTTGCCCGACACCATCAACATTGACCAGCTTCTGTGGCCTCAAAACGTGCTTTAGTTGTTTAGATTTAGGGAGACAAACAAGTCTTGGCCTCAATGCTGACTCTGCCTAAGCAAGACACCACGTATCTTGTGCCTCCGTTTACCTACTGAGAAATGGTGATTTGAGTGAGCTATTGATGTCAGGTACTTAGCACAGTGCCAGGTACAGAAGAGATGCTCACTGAAGGTGACCAGGACAATGTCACACACAGTCTCACCAAACACGGAAACTCAGATTCCACAGGCTGCTCTAACTCAGATGAAAGTACCTCCAATGCCCTTTCCGGGTGCTCCATAGTCACTTGAATATTATCGCCTTTTGCATCTTAGCAGAGTGATGCCCTCCTCATCCAGCACTGAGATTTTGTAAGGAGACTTCCTTTCAAAACGCTTGCCTGCTGACTGCCATGAAACACACCAAACCATGAGATACTTGGGGTCTCCGATGTTATCTATCCAAGCGGCAGCCTGGTTAAGGTGTACCTGAATCCTCAAAGTCTCTCCCCCAAGTGAGATATCTCACCTCGGAGAGAGAGCTTTGGCTATTTGCTGAATTACATCAAAGCAAAATGAACCAAGATGCACAGGGGGAGGTGAAGTTAATAATACCTTATATATTCAATTTGCATTCCCCTCTCGATTTTAACCCAATCTATACGAGCTTTCCAAAATAAGCAGTCATTCGAAATGTTCCCATGTGATAGATGGTCTTACACATTTTCAAACACCGTCCCTTTAATAAACCAAACTGCACAATGTGGTTTTAACTGGTTCTAGAATATTCTGATAGTGAAATATTTTCTGTTTCTGGGCCAGAACTGGTCATTTCTTCTTGAGAATATGATGTTTGAAAATCAGTTCCTCCTATTATAGATTTCTCCCTCAGCTTGTAGAAAATCCATGATTCCCTAAACATTGGTCTTTGAAAGCACATTGACTAAAATCTTCATGCTTAATTCATGAAGCGCAGTCTGGAGATTAGTGGAGCTGGACATAGACCAGGAATACTTTATCATATTCTAATAAGCAGAGGCTGAAAATTGCATTTCTAAAGCTACAGTATTAAAGGGCATACCGCAAAACATGACCCAAACATAACTCAGTAGTTTTACAGTGTCTGAAAAGGCTTTGATATGATAAAGTATGCTGACGAGGGGAATAAACACAACTAGAAATTTCTGAATTTAAAAAGGAAAAAAAGGGTGGGGGATTGGCAAACATTCAGTATATTCATGGAAAAAATATATATTATAAAGTCATACATTGTGTTTCCTATTAAACAAGTATCGACTATTGAGTCAGGCTATAGAAGATCCCCATAGCGCCACAATTTAGGGGTGTGTAAAGCATAAAAGCACGAGACATGAGAGAAAATAAATAAAGCAGGCCTAATGAGGTTAATTTGAAGGTTTCCAGAAAAATCTAAGTGCTGGCTTTTCAACCTTTTTAAAGACAGGTCATCAGCATTGTTTCTGAAAGCACAAAGCAACGTGGACGGGGGTAAATGCTTGGTGGTAGATGAGGGACGTTGCTCAGAAAATGATGCAGATAAAAGCCCTCCCTCGTGGAAGCAAAAACTGTCTGCAAAATGGTGGCGACGTGAGAAAGTAACCAGAGAATCCAAATATACAAACCGGCAGGGCATGAGGCACTGAGGACAGTGCCTGGCACACAGTAGGTGCTAATAAGTGTCTGATTCATCAACTGATTAGTTAATGCATGAGGGGGAAAGAAGGCAATGGAAACAGGTCCTGTGCATGCCACAGGAGCTTATGGAGACTGTCGGATGTACTCTACCGGGTGCTTGCTAAGCTCTTTTCCCTTTATAAAGGCAGCCAGTGATGAAAATAAATGAAGTGTTAGGTCAGGAGCAGTTTTCACAAAGACAGTAGCTTCCACTGTAAGCACCTGGACCCACTGGTGGCTCCAGAATTTCTGCTTTGGGTGGGGAGGAGGCTGATCAGGTTGAGA
This sequence comes from Equus caballus, assembly GCF_041296265.1. Classification (NCBI taxonomy): domain Eukaryota; kingdom Metazoa; phylum Chordata; class Mammalia; order Perissodactyla; family Equidae; genus Equus; species Equus caballus. The sequence goes on along the minus strand of NC_091686.1, from coordinate 26,830,473 downwards.
GGGAAGTGGGTGCTGGGGTCCCAAGGATTTGTCTCGAAACTTCATCCGCACAGCGAGAAGCTGGGTGTTACTTACACGGCATGTTTATTAGGAAAGGTGTGGAAAGGGTGCTTTGGAGATTTGGCTGATCGAGGGTGTGTGATCCCCAGCCCTAAAAGCCAGCCCTCATAACTGCTGAGATCAGAGCAGAAAGATCAGAGCAGCTGAAACCCTGCTGATTTCTATGATTTTCTTTTTACAGGTGTGCATTCACTTCATGAAGCAAGGTTTATCCTCTTCCTTTCTACCAGCCCATGTTTAGCTCCCAACCAAATTTCCCTGCTGGCCTCTAATGACACAGCCCATGCTTTCTCCCTAAAATGGGCCTTGACATCAGTCACCTTGGAGTGTACATGCCAGCAGTTCTATAGCTCCGGGTCTCCTCCTCTTCAGCTGGCTGGTCCTACTCATCCTTCATGTCCCCACTGTCCTCATTCTTGGAAGCCTCCTCAGCACCCCTGATGTGCCCACCCAAGGCTGGACTAGCCATTCCTGCAGTGGGTTTCCATAGGGCCCCAGGTCATCGCTACCATTACCTTGATGACACCTTAGTTAACAGCCTACTTCTGCCACCAGACTATACAGTCTTGAAGGGCCAACATCTTGAGAGGTAACCTGCCATATCCCCAGACCTAGCACACAGCCTGGCAAACGGGATCTCAAAATACATTCATTGCATAAAAAACAAATGAACAAATGAAGGTGTCAAGTCCAGAATATCCAACCCTAAAGAGGGGCTGTGGATATCATCCTCTGTTTTATATTCCACTTTGACATTTATAAAAAAGAAAGTCTATTGTGTCTAGTATATATATATGCCAGATACGACTACAGAAAATTTGAATATAAAAAATGAACAGAAAGAATAAAGAATGAAAAGCTACCCATCTTCCTACCACTTAGTAGTTTTCTCACTTTGAGTATAAATTTTACCCCCTTTGAACAATGAGGTTCTTTTCTACTCTACTGAGTTAGATTTCTGACAGCAGCTATGTGATGAGCCATTTCAAAGCCATTTTAAGTATGGTTCACACAAGGCACCCTCCTTGGCTGACCAAGGGGCAAGTTACTCTGCCTGCTCTATCTCAAGCACATTCTTTACCTCTGATAGGTAAACATGGGCAGGCGTTAGAGACTGAGGACCCCACTACTGAGAGATGTGGCCTTGTACACAGTCATCTGAAATCATGAGTGGACATGTTTGTCACAAAGACATGGCATGGCCTTGATCAACGCACATTGCCAACCAACACATGCTGGAGGGAGGCAGGAGCCATGCAGCTGCCAGTGGGGGGCATTAAAGCTGTGAGAAGACTCTCAGATGTGAGCCAGGAGGAAAGGGCTTTGGTTCCAGTTTCAAGGAAGGGGAAAGGATACATTTCTAGTTGCTGTTGTCTTTGCAGCTTCCCTTGTCCCATTACCTCCGGACTTTCTGCTGGGAGTATGATATCTGACTCAAAATCTATTTCTGCAGCAGCTGTTAGCAATGAAGTAAGTCTCTACCTATCCTCGGTGGCTGCTTTTGCAGGGTTTGCAATGTCTTCTCCTGCAACTGCCACTGTTGAAGCAGCCCCATCTGCACTGCGGCCCCTAGCCAGGGCCCCCAAGCCTTCCACAAAGCGTTCTTCTCCTAAACAACTCTGGTTTCCTGGGCCAGCTCCTTTTTCCAGGAGCCTTCAACAATAAGGATGGTTATTGTGAAAGAACTCACTGCTTCCTTGAGAGACCAGCCCTTCTTGCTCCCCTAATTATAATTCCTTACTTGCAATATGCATCAGCTGCTATTTAAATAAACAATGAGGGATTTCAAACAGAGAAACTATGAAAATGAAATTGCTTTAATTTATATCCCAAGGGACTGAGGCTGTACAGTTCTCCGAATGCCAAATAAATAAATAAAAACTGAAATAAGCGTCAAGTTGGAGGTAGCCTACGAGTTCCATAAGGGGACAAAGGAGCCAGATGCGGCTCAAGATAACTTATTAGGTCCTAAGCTCCCCATGTGATACCTAGGGTTCCTTTAAATGCAGGATACAGAACTGCACCCGGGATAGCAGCCCCTTCTGGAAGCAAGGTAGGAATGCCATGGTTTATATGATCTGAAAATGAGGAGTCATGGCAAGTTGAGGATCGAGACTCTCCTGAGATGAAGCTGAGGACAGGTTAAAGGATAGGCATTAATAAGGCAGGGGGAAGAGAAGTTGAGAAGTGGCTTTAGAATGCTTTTGCCAGGGACTTTATAAACATCACTGCATCTCATCCTCAAATGAATATGTTCCCATTTGATGGAAGAAGAAACTGAGATTTATGTATGTGTTCCTGATTACACAGGCTGGATATGGTGATGGTGGGACTCAGATGCAAACTAAGGTCACCTGCATCCAACTCCAGTTGCTGGGGGGAAAAACTCACAGATAAGTTTTGTTTGCTTGCAGCTTAGAAATGTATGGGCCAATCAGCTAGAGCACATAGGATGCCATCAGCTTTCACTCTTGCCGCTCTGTCTTTGTCTCCTCTCTCCTTCTCTCTGATTCTCTTCCTTTGTCAGTCTCCCTCTCGCTCTCTCTCTTTTATTTTTTTGCAATAGGCAGCCTCCCTCTGTGCAACCTGGGAAGGTGCCGCCGAGCAGCATGGCTACTGGGTTAGCTTGTAGGGAGGGTGAAGGCATGAAAATGCCTTCTCTGGCAGCTGTAGCAGAAAAGTCCCTGGAAGGATGCAGAGTGTCCTGGTTTTACGTAGGCTCAGTCCTCAACCTGGCACTTCGGCCAGGAGACAGGAGCTGTGATTGGACAGGCCTAGGTTACATGCCCATCCCTATGGTTGGGGAGTCATGGTGGATGTTTTGAGATCAACAGTCCCATCGCCACCACCAAGAGTGAGATGGGTGCTTCCCAAAGGAAGACGGGACACTGTGAATAGTTCAAGTGTGATGGGAAAAGATGCTGGGCAGATAAAACTTCAGTTACAACAAGAACAAATTAGGATAAAGCCGTGTGATCCTCAAAGAAGCAGGATCCAGTCTGGGGGGAAAGGTAGGACGAAAGGCAGTGACAGGTAGGATGGGGCACTTTTGGCCTGCTGTTTCAGTCCATTCAGGTTGCTGTAACGGAATACCATGGACTGGGGGGGTGATAAACAACAGAAATTTATTTCTCACCATTCTGGAAGCTGGGAAGTCCAAGATCAAGGTGCCAGCAGATCCGGAATCTAGTGAGGGCCTGCTTCCTGGTCCATATTGTCAACCAGGTTCATGTTTCCTGGTTCTCACGGGGTCCTCGCGTGGTGGAAAGGGTGAGGGAGCTCTGCGGGGCCTCTTTTACAAGGGCACTACTTCCACTCATCAGGCTCTGCCCTCGTGACCTAATCACCTCCCAAATGTCTCACCTCCTAATACCATGACACTGGGTGTTAGGTTTCAACACATGAATTTTAGGGGGACACAAACATTCAGTCTGTAGCAGCTCATGTGGCAGAAACTGCCAGTGTGTCCCAAATATTCATTTTCTCTTCTTCCTTGGCTATAGAACTTCCAAATTTACCTAGCCACACTGCAGCCAGGACTGAAGGCTGCATTTCCCAGGCCTCCTTGCAGCTGTCTAACCAAGTGACAAGACTGTGGCCAGTGAGAAGGTAGCAGAGGTGTTGGGTGAGGCTTCTCGGAGGGCTCCTTGACAGGGAGGAGCTTAGCCTGCCTTCCATCTTTTCTCCTTCATGTTGCCTGGTCATTCTGGACCAGGGGCTTTCCTTGAAGATAGAAGCTGTGTTGCAAAGCAGAGAGAGAGAAGAAGGCTGGGTTGCTGATGATTTTGCAGAGCACCTACACCAGCCCTTGGACTGCTCATTTCTACACCCTGGTCAGCTCCTTGCTACCAGTAGCCAAATGCAATTCCTAATTTATACACCTGTGCTCCACTCCAGGCCTGCCATGATTCTCCAGGCCCATGTTCCAACTCCAGCCAGTAGTAACAGCAACTACACTTTTGCTTTTTCTTCTTTCTCTTCCTCTTCCTGCTTCAGCCACCTGATTCTCTGAGAATCCAGGAGCTTGAGAAATAACCGTAGCTATGTAAATGCTTCCATTCTTGTCACATTTGTAATCTGTGCGTATGTCTATATTCTCATGGCTACCATTTCACTCAGGAACTTTCAGGAAACTGATTACTTCAATATCATTAAGTGACTGTTTGAACGTTTATTCGATATCATGCTACCTTCCCCAAACACCAGCTACCAGCAGAGTATACATATTTTCTACTTGGTGAAATAGAATCTCACCTCTAAACAGTGATAAACAGTAAAAACAAAACAAAATGGAACAAAATAACATATCTATTTTGCAAGAAGCTTCTTTGACTATCAGACTTTTCTTAAACTGTGGCGTTCTTTATTTTCACATAAGTACATCATACATTGTGATACGAAATGGATATTGACTGCAGCTGAGGTGAATATCCACATGTATTGACCTCAGAGGTAAATATTGACGGAGACAAAGGTAAAATCGATGCTTACCTTGAGGGATAATAAATCTGGATATCTATTGAAATAAGAAGTCAATAGGCACATTGTTACAAACACTCGTGGTTATAGTCACTTGAGCACATTTGTACAGTGAAGGGCCAGTGGTTGTTTTCTAGAAAACTAGAGGCAGTGGTAGTAGCTCATAGAGGATGCACTGACTTCCTTCTCACCAGTTTATCCCTCTCTCTGTTTTGTCACCAACTAGCGTTGGATGAAGTAAATAACCCCAGCCTACCCGTCAAATGAAGTAGTTCAGTCTCCATCTTCAGGAAGCAGTTACTGAATTAGGTGTTGATGTGGTTTATTTCAGTCTTTTTTTTTCCCCATAGTGGAAAAGGCTGATATGGTTATCCCCATTTTATATCTTGGTAAACTGAGATTCAGAGAACTCGAGAAATTCATCTAAGGTTATAGGCATGATAAACGGTGGTGCCCTGAATTCAAAATCCCATTGTCTAATGTTAAATTTGGTATCTTGCTACTATATTATAATCTCTTGATAAGAACTCTAAAACTGGGATCCCAGGGGATAGAGACAAATGTCAGAGAAGGATGAACGCGGAGGTGCAAGGAAAGGGCGGCCTGCTGCAGACAGGCCTTCAGAAAGCAGCATTCACAACTTCTTTGCAAATGGCCAAGAAATTTCTATGACCCTACTTCCCATTACGGCTGTTAATCATTATCACTGACATTATCATTACTACAGGTAAATTTTAGTGAGTTGTAACCATGTGCCAGGTATTAAGTGTCTTATAGATCTTATTTTGATAAACTCTCATAACCCTATGAGGTCGTAGCAGATACATGGTCATCTGTCCAATAGCCAACCCCCATTTCTCCCTTGATGGGCGAGCCCAATTTTGTTCAGCTGTCCTCTCTTCCACCACATGGCTAAAACTAGGCTATGAATCTTCAGTAGCTCAAGCTCCCAACCATGGTGGGCCCAGATGCTTCACTAGGTCTGTTTAGATATAGGCCTTTGATACACTTCTAGCCAATGAGATGTCACGATAAGTCTGTTGAGAGGTTTTGGTGAAAGGTTCCCTTATTCTCAAGAGATACACACAAGATGAGAAGGTGCCTTCGTCCTCTAGCATCACGCTCTCTGGTGATGATGTTTAGAATTGCGGCAGCCATTTTGAAAATGTGAGAGAAACTCCAACGGAGGAAGAAGCTGATAGAGAACCTCAGGGAAGTGGAGCCAGATCATGACAGGTCCCCTGTTTGACCACTCTGCTTCTGGACTTCAGATTAGGTAGAATAAGTCATTTTCATACTATTGAAGCTACTGCGAGTTGAGTTTCCTGTTATAAGCAGCCCAAAGCATCTCAATAGATATAAGAGGGTACCATATTATCTCCCTTTTACACATGACGAATCTCAGGCTTAGGAAGGTTACTCATTACATGCAGCAACTAGTACCATCTAACCCAGAGTCTGAATTCTTAACCACTCCTCTGCAACCGTCCCAGGCATGCTTCCCACTTGAGGCTTACACCATGATATACTGGAAATCAGGTCATGCAAATGAAACCCACCCAAACTGGCACTGATCCCCTCTAATTGACCTCACAACTCCATTATGAAAGCACTGTATAAGATGCACCCTCTCAACACTTAATCTCCTCTGAGTCCCTGGATTTCAAAACTGGTTTACTGCCTTGACATATAAGCTGCAGGAGAACTTGGCTATGTCTCCTCGACACCTAGACCTGTAACTTATCAAATGGCTTCTGTTCAACAAACAGACTGTGTACTTTCAATTCTCCTCATCCAACCTACTCCCTAGAAAACCCTTCCCTCTTCACCAACTGGGACAATCCTATTTATTCTTCATTGAGCAGCAAAAATGATAGTAGAATTAAAGAGTGTTTCCTCTACTCTTCTTGACCAAAACTACCATCTTGCATCTGTCTTCTCCACTAGTAAAACCTTGATGTACCTCTTATAAGAGTATTAAACACACTGGATTCCTTTACTAATCCTCAGCTGAGTGCCTAGTATCTACCAGGCATTGCTAACTTCTTCCTATATGTGTTTCTCTCCTTAAAGACAAGAATCATAATTCATTTATTTCTGTAATCCTAAGACCTATCACAGTACCTGAGACATAGAAAAAGCACAGAATTTGCTAATAATCATAGACTTCAGATATGGTAGGAGATGTCATGAACAGTAAAATCCTTTTTGAAAATTCCAACAAATACCAACTCCTTATGAGAAGGCTCTCTTGCCCTAAAGCACTGCATCTTTTCTTGCCTTTTAACTAAGAAGCAGCATCGTGGTTAATGCCTCATATTTCTTATTCTACATAAAGGAAAAAAAAAAAAAAGCCAACAGACAGGCTGCGAAACAGTTAAACTAGAGGAAGCCAAAAGAAAGTGAAGAGTCACTATAAGTTCCTTTGTTACCTTCACAAGTCTGTAATTGTACAGGAAATCAGAGCACTTTATCACCCAATTATTGATTATCTTTACGCTACTACCAGAAACTCACACTTAAGCAACTGCCTCTCTCCTGTAGCTCCTCTGCAGTGTCCAGGGGCCCTAGTGAGGGACACGGTGAGGGAGGCACTGACGAGTCCAAACTGTTGAGGGCCCAAATGGAACGAAAAGGCAAAGGAAGGGGAGATTTGCTCTCTCTTCTTGGGCTGACACATCCGTCTTCTCCTGCCCTCAGACATTAGATCTTCTGGTTCCCAGGGCTTCAGATTCAGACTTACACCACTGCATCCCCCACCTTCCCATGGTTCTCAGGACTTTGGACTCAGACTGAATTATACTACAGGCTTTCCTGGGATTCCAGCTTGCAGAACACAGACTGTGGGACTTCTCAACCACCATAAGCACATAGCCAATTACTATAATGTCTGCTCTTCTATCTATCTATCTATCTATCTAGCTCCTATTGGTTCTGTTTCTCTGGAGAAGTCTAATACAGGTGATTGAGTCAGAAGACATAAATGTCTCAATATGGGGGCCACGTTCCCAGAAAGACGCAGTGCAGAGTGGCTACTAAACAGTACAGACAGGAGACAAAGGAGGGAGTAGTCATATCTTCCTGGAAGCCCAAGATTCTCATTCTCCACCATTATCACCACTATTACCACCACAAGGAAACCTGTGCTTCTGTGCAGGGACCATTCTGGATTTATCTCTTTATCCCCAGCACCCTGCCCAGTGTCTGGTAGATAATAGATGCTCAATCAATTGATGCTAAATGAACAAGATGTTAAAGGCATTAGGAGGTACCCAAGACACCTCAGCAGAACTGAACAATAGACAAGGGCTCAGGAATGACTTCACCTTCTCTGAGCCTCTATGGCCTCTTCTAGAAAAAATGGACTAGCTGATCCTCCAAGTGGCTTTTGTAAGTTCCATGATTCTATTCATGAGAGTTTCACTCCTGTTCATGACCTGCTTTGAGCAAGCTTTGAGGCCACTTCAAGAATAAGTTTCAGAGACCAAGAAAGGGTGGATTTTGCTGTTGAGCAAGAGCTTTCTGCGAACAAGGCACATTTGGGTAGAGTAGCCCATCCGGTCCCCCAGGACAGCAACTAAACATTTCACCAGTGGCAGCCTTAGGAAATCAGGCTGCTAAGTTAATGCAATGGCCTGAATCTTCATTATCTGCACCCAAAAACCATGAGTCAGGTCTCCTTTTGCTTGCCAAATGCCACAACCTGTTCGAGTTCAGGGCTATTGTCACCTGGAGAGTAATTCAAGGGCTTCAGCTGGAGTAATAGAGCCACCCAGGGAAAACTTCACCATTTACCTTGCCAACGCTGACCCTCCCTGCACCCATGCAGGGACCGCCGGCAGTATTGCCAGGGTCAGTGCTCTAGAGAAGTGCAATCAGAGCCGCGAGGGAAGCAGACCCATAACGCTGAATTTAATTGCCAGGTCATGTTAGTATTTTATCTAATTGCCACAACTACAAAAGAAGAGGTTAAGTCCCTTGTAAACACTGCAGTCCTTTCCAAGAGGGAGGCCTGCTTGATTTACATAACCACAAGTAAACATGCAGAAAAAGGATGTCACTTAAGAGACTTAATGTTTCCTGACAGCAATGAATTGGCACTCATTGGGACACTTTGCGCATTTACCAGGAAGAAGTCCTGGCACCTGGCACGAGGATATAAAGCAGTTCAAGACTGCATTAGCTAACCAAGCGTTTGTCTCCAGCTCCTCAAAAAACGAGGCAATGACCATGAGCAAGCACCTCTGTCTAGACCACTTCACTCCCTCTGCTCCCCACACCAAAGCCTCAGAATGCCCGATGGGTTCCGCGCCAAGGAAAATGACATTTCTTCTGATCAACATCTCTGTTTACGGTAATCAGGGGAGGGCGGTGAGCTGGCCTCAGGATGCCAAGTGATCGCTTGTTTTCAGGATAATCAATAAGACACTTATCTTGAAAGATTCATGCAAGTTTGGAATCAATTATGAATGGGATGATGATAAAAGTCTGAGAGAGAGTTGCTGGATTTTTTTTATTTTTAATTCTTAGCAGAAAATTTTGTTGGTTTCTCTGAAATGTTAAACAAATTTTTAAAAAAATACTCACTATATTATGCCATTATCCAATAGCTAGATTACCTCACGATTTAGCAGGGATTTTCAAATTTGAATGCTGTGAAATCTTGGTTTTATCTTTTGGGTTTAACAAAAGGGTGAGTGATTTCCCATCGAGGGTATGAAAGGATGCAATGTCATTTATAGTAAAAGTGGCATGAAGTTTAGACTTACACAAACCTGAGTCTGAAAGTAAGTTCTAGACAGATGACCAGTTATAGACAGATGACCTTGGGCATGTTACTTAACCTGCCAAAATCGAAATTTCCCTCAGAGATGATAATGGCATCTCTACCACAGGGCTATGGTAAAGATGAAATGAGATTATCTACATGAAAGGTTTACCACAATCCCAAACACTCAATAAATGTTAGTTATCCCTAATATTAAAATTTTGATTTGGTCACCTTGAGCAAGTTACTTAATCTTTCTGAGTCACCATTTTCTCACTTCTAGAATAATGATAAGGAGTATGTTGCAAGGTGGTTGGGAATTAAATTAAATAATGAATAAAATAGCATCTAATACAACAATTGACTTGAAGAAGGTAGTATTAAAAATGATAAATAACTGTGTGGGAAAAATTCACTTTTTTTTCCTCTTTACTCTCACATTCGTAATACTTCTAACACCAGAAGTGTGGGTTTTTTCAAACACAGACTGATTCTCTGACACCAGTGGGGTGTCCTACAACTCAATTCACTTCTGACACTAACCAGAGTGAGTGCAGACCCCACAGGTTAGGGCTTAGTCCCACAAGACTGCCCCCACTTCAGATGCCAATCTCAAGTAGTAGATCCTGAAGTTATCCACAACTTCTGTCTGACTTGCCTACAAATCAGAGGTTCCCACCACCTCTTTCTTGGGTTCAATAATTCGCTAGAGTGGCTCACATAACCTCATAACCTAGGAAAGCAGCTTACTTACTATTGCCAATTTATTCCAAAGGCTATTTTAAAGGACGCTAATGAACAGCCAGATGAAGAGATATATATGGTCGGGTCTGGAAGGGTCCTGAGCACAGGAGCTCCTGTCCCCGTGGAGCTGGGGTATGTCACCCTCCCAGCTCGTGGATGTCTTCACCAACCTGGAAGCTCTCTGAACGCTGGACTTCAGGGCTTTTTATGGAGGCTTCATGACGTAGACATGATTGATTATTAACTCAACCTCCAGCTCCTCTCCCTACTACAGAGAACGGGAGTAGGGCTGAAAGTTCCAAGCTTCTAATCATGGCTTTGTCTTTCTGGTGACCAGCTCCCATCCAGGACCCCACCATAAGTTGCCTCATTAAGACAAAAGACACTCTGTCACCCAGGAAATTACAAGAAAATTACAATTAGGAGCTCTGTGCTAGGAACCACTGTCAATAGACCTAATATTAGCAGGAGCGGGGATAGAGACATATTTAATATGCACGCACATATATATATTTTTCATTTCATAATGGTATATATACACATATATATATATATATGTTTTTTAAATTTTACAATAGTATTCAACTAGAGAAACAAAATTAAAAGAGAAGCTATCAATTGAGCCTTACCTGTCCATTTTACAAATAAGGAAACTGAGGCTTAGAGAGCCTTATCTTGCCTCAGGGTACGTGGAGAAAATATATCACAGGTGGGCCTGGAACCAAATCTCTCCAGAGTAAGGAAGATGTGCAGCTTGGATGGGAGCACAGGACAATAAGAGGTTCCAGAAGGTGAGCCATATTGTAGAGCCAATGGAATCAGCCTGAACTGTATCATAACCGGAAATCTGCTCCCGTCTGGGGAGAGGAACCAGGCCTCTGGGGACGAGCCAAGCCTGAGCTAGGCAGAAAAAGAGACGGCTGCATGAAGTGACTTCAAAGAGAGTGCTGGTTAAGTCACGGAGTCGTGGCAGAACCACCACGGCAAAGAAGAGAAGGGAAGAATACAGAAAACATAGAGCCTCTGGAAAGCCTGGGCTTGCCTGACTTAATGCCAAGCCCCCCTGACAGCAAAAGACCAGCTGGGGGCCCATCAGTGGATCCAGCTTTGGGGAGCTGGTCAAGGGGTGCATGAGTAAACCGTATAACTAAGAGACTGGTCCCCAAAGAGATAGAAGGCTAAGGAATTTCCAGTTTCCTGGCCGGCAGCTGTAGCAATGGTCTCCATTCAGCTTAGTCCCTACCTCAGAGAGGATGGCTGCCAAGGCCTGGTCTCATCTTGGCCCTAAATAGATCAAGATTTGGCCTGAGTCTAAAGATGACTTTTTATAGGCCACACCATTTAAGCTGTCCCTGTGGTCAGAAATAGCCTGGGGGTGGTCAGAACCACAATATTATAAATTTGATGCTATATTTAGTTCACATGGACATGGCTGAAGAATTTCTTTTTAGGCTCAAGTTTTGAGTAATGGATCCATTACTGCCTTTGAACGGGTCTCAGCAGAATCCAGAGGCAGGCCAAGGGGTCATCTCAGCCTTCCTCCATCTTTACCCCCCAGCCCTCAGGCCCCTACTTTGTGCTTTGACTGAGGCAGGAGGAAAACTCTCTCAAAGAATGGAAAATTCTCTCAAATAATTTCTTTTGAGGTATTGCTTACACACACTGAAGGGCACATGTAGGAAGTACATGGCTGGATGAGCTTTTACATGCATACGCATCCATGTAATCATATCATCAGATCAACATATGGAACACTTCCACCATGCCAGAAGACACCCTCCTGCCCCTTCAAGATCACTGCCCCTCAGAGAGGTAACTGCTATTCTGACTCCTCTCACACAGAGAAGTCTTGGCTGCTTTTGACCTTTACATAAATGGAATCATAGTGTGTACTCTTTTAAGTGTCTGCTTCTTTCACTCAACTCTCAGCCTGACTCTCAGACTTTATAACGTATATAAAAATAGCACCTCTGCTCGCTTGTCTTGGGCTTCCTTTGTGTGCTGGGCTCAGAGCAGTCCTCATGCTTAATCCTCACTGCAAACTAGGCAGATGGGAATTATTATTCCAGTTTTACTGATGAGGAAATGTAAGCAGAGAGGGATTAAGTGACCTGGTGCAAAATCCCGAGGCTGGAAATTAGCATACTGGGGTCATGGATTCAAGTGTTTGAACTCCAAAATCCATATTCTTTCCTCTTGGCAAATTTGCTTTTGACTCTTGACTCCAGGGTTGGGAATAATTCACATAAAGCCCTTCTTACAGTGCCTGATACACTGTATATGTCAATAAACACTAGCTATGGTGATGATGATGATAAAGGTAATGATAATGATTATTTTGGATGTTGTAGTCAATGCAGGGGAAGCAGAAAGGAACAAGACAGCCATGGTCCTGAGCCTCATGGATCTTATAGCCTGGTGCAAAGGACATATAATAAACATATAAGTAGTTTTATTATGATAAATTGTGATTATGAAGGGAAGGGACTGGTTGCTTTGGGCCATAGTGGATGGCGACGCTTAGACAACATCTCCTAGACGGCATTTTTCTCCTTGAACTGTTGGAGAACAAGAAGGCTGGGCACCTTCAGCAATGTCACATAGCAGTTCTTGAAGATGCCTAAAATATTCCCCCAAATAGGTATGCAACACTAACCAGCTTTGCTCTAATAAAGCTCTTCACCTGAGAGGCTCAATTACATCTGCGGTGGACTCTTCAGAAAGAGCATTTAAAAGGCAGCTTCGCCCTTGACTCTTGATTCTGCATGTCAAAAGCACTTAACTCAAAAACCTCTAGATTACCAACACCACATCAGGGCATCTGCTCCTGGGCCAGACCACCCCCTGCCTGATGCGCTGACATTGAAGGCACTTGCATTATGATCAAGTTATCACTGAGTCAACTGCAGCTTGGGAAGATGAGTGTGAGACTGATATTTCCAGGCCTCCATTCAAGGAAGCGCTCGCTGCCAAGTACATCTTCCCATGAAACCTGCAATCCACATTCCATTTTATGACCTGAGATTCTGCTTCAGAAAAAACAAAAACAAAACTCCTCTTAACGGATTCATTGTGATTCTAAATTCCTTTGAAGATCCTAGAGTGGCATCTCAGTTTACACTGATTAGGCTGGGTTCTAGAGTAGGTGCATAAAGCAAATTTGAATATTGTTAGAATTACTCTTGAAATGCCAAAGTTTGCTTTGGAGCTGGCAGGACCAAGAGAGCTAGTTGCTGCTCCAGCACCAGCTCGGTGCTGTTCCTTTGGCTGAACTGTCAGGTAAAGCAGCTGCCTAGGTTTACAGACCAGGTTATTATAGCACACACATCTTTAAACACTTTACATTACAAGATGCTCCATCTAAGAGACTCAAAAGGGCAAAGACTTCAAGAACAAAAGAGTCTCATCTTCTTCAAGATCTCTGCTCAGTGAGGGGAATGGAGAAAATCACCAGCACTTTGTGAATCCCTGTTTGTCTCATCTAAAGTTGAACTTGAGTAGGTTAAATGTGTACGGGACGGCATACACTGGACCTCTACTTAAGACTTTGCCATCTCAATGGCAAGGTCCTTCTTTTCAACATCTCCATGTCCTTGGAACCAACAGAGCTCCAGGACATAGTAGGTTCCTATTCAACCTCAGTGGAATGACTTACCAAATAATAGGTCACTGAGACATTTGGCAGTCAGGGAGTGAGATAAGAATCCAGGCATGGGAGTACCCAGGAGCCCTAGTTTGGCTCAATGTGATGAAAACCCTTCCAATAACTGTAACTTTGCATAACAGCAAGTTTACTATTAAGCAGGGGTCGTTAGTCATCTATTAGAAATGGCACAGCAGAGATACGCGTATTGGGTTGAGACTGCACTGATCAACAGCCAATGGCCCAATGGCGTTTTCATGACGTTGGCATTGCCCAATAAATAATTAGAAATAGAAGAATTGCATACAGATTTTCATAAACCTAAAGGTATCCAAATTTTTAAACTGTCCTTACCAGAAGACAATGTTGGCAAGCCAATCAATATCGGCTCATATGAAGAACATAATTTTTGACAAAATAAATCTCAACTTGTACACAGACATTGATACTCCTTATTTATAAGGAATATGCTTTGATGTCATATTTTCATCTATGTTAATACAATTAACATTTTTATCTGTATCCAACAGTAACCTTAAATGACAAGTGTACCATAACCCAACAGCAATCGCTATCAAAAGAATAGATCTTACTTTATTTTTACCTTCACCTGACACACTTTGGCCGTGTATTGACCACTTAGGAACATTCTTCTGGCAGTAAATCCAATCAATAATTCACTCGTGCAGAACATATAACTGTACATTTTCTGCTCATACAAACCCGTTGATAATGAGTGCCGATTACACAGCAAAGAAACCAAAGGTGTTCATGCACCCAGCGTTCCTGCTCAGAGGACTAAGCTGAAAATGATCCTGGCCTTGCCTACAAATGAAATATTTAAAACAATGTTTTGATGCCCCGAGATATACCTGACATATTTGTCGATTTTCACAGACGCTGGGAGTGATTAGATTTGGGGGTCAGTTACTTTAAGGTCATCTGGAGACCACACATTTTAATTTCAAATAGAGGATGACAAACCTGATAAGCAAAACTTTATAAAATAAAAGGATATGAAATCAACTTACACTACTAGTTGGTATGGGGAAAACTTTTGTATTAAGTCCTGTCATCTAAAGGTAGGGAAGCTGGTGTTACAAGAGATAATTTTCCTGACAAATAACCTTGATAAGTTAAGGTAGCTAGAAAATGCACTGTTATAAACTACTGCAACCCATGGGTAGCATTCATTCTCCGTGAGGAGTTGGGCAGAGGGCAAAGAGACTTTGGTTTCACGTTTCAGGGCGTTTATTGTAAAGAACATATTCCGAGGGGTTCACAATAAATCTAGAAAGATTATTACCATGAACCTGTGAGACGAGAAGACTGGCAGGCAGGCGGTCACAACCACAAGGGGTTAAAGTATAAAGACAATGAGACAGCCTAGAAGTGCTTTAAAACTCAATTAAAATAAAACCAGTTCCTGTTAGTTTTCCCAATCCAGATTTAAGACTCATTCTGTATTATCTATTCATATGAAAAAGGGTACAGCAATTGAATTTTGAATTATGCTAACCCATTTTCTCAGCTGTAGAAAACGTTGGCTTCCAGCCCAATGAATACAATAGCCACATGCTCAAGCCCCTTAATTATCTAATTAATGTAGTGTCATTTTAGCAATTAGTTCAAATGACCATATGTAACTTTTTCTTTATAAGATCAGAATTGTAAATATTTTTAAATACTTGTTGTACACTACCACATCCTGTGCATTAAGGATATACAACAGCGTTTAAAAGTAGAAAATGCCCAAGAAAGCTTTTAAATAATAAATTTGTTTTAAAAACCACCAAACCAACTTTAATACGGGCAATAGCTGATTTTCATACAGTTAAACTCATATGGTAAGTCCACAGATATCCTTTAGGTATCTGCTACACTAGACTGATGAGCAGGAGTTACCGCCTGGGTTGGCAGATATTGCCAAAGGGAATTACAAGGTATGTTTGGGGTGGTGTTAAGAGAAGAATTCATTCTAATGAAGGTCCTAATAAATGGCATTATAAAATGAATAATAATTAGAAAAACACTTCACAGAAGATTGCTCTTCCTCCCCATTTTTCTCCCCACTGCCACCATGGAGCTGAATTTTAACTTTAAATTCTCCAAATACTCTGCAAACCAGATAGTGTCACAAGTTGCTTCTATAATTTACTAATGCCAGAACTTCTGGATTATACAGCTAATGTAGCAAAGTGTACGTATGCTAAAGAAATGATTTCTGTGCCATTTGTTCAGTGTTTCTATTTGGCAATCTGTCTATGACAGGACCAGTGGCCAACACCTTTGGACATCTGTCAGCATTCCTCGTTTCCAATGGGCCAACCAGGTTCCAAGGAGGTGTTGTTTATGCGGGACCACAGAGGCAATCAGTTTGTAATTGGTCCTCAGCATGAATGGAATCCTCTGTTGGCAAAGAAAATAGCAAATATGGCCCTTGCCTTCAAAGAGCTTGCAGCCTGATGGAGAAAGCAAGCACTCACAGTCAGAAGAGCTAGCTCTTGGGTGTCCTTGAGCCTTAAACACGGGGCATCATTCAGAGGACTCCTTCACAAGTCCTAGAGTTTGAATACTTATAACTGAAGTCTATGGGTTGGAGTGAAATGGTGATGCCTTCCTTGGGTTTCAGTGAGTGTTCAGGGTAGTCTAATTTCAAGTAGAAGAGAAACTTACATTTTCCAAGCACTAATATGTTCCAGGTATCACTATAAGGGATTGAAAGATATTACTACCTTATTTCACTTCTCACAACTACCTTATAAGGTAGATGGTATTTGTTTTCTGAAGATGTGGGAACGCAAACATTTCTCAGCCTGTTTGTCCATCTGTAATGTGGTAGAGAGAGAGGATCTCCCAGATCCCACCAACTCTCAAATTCCACATGTCAAAGCCCAGGGATTGCTTGGCTGGCTTCCTCTTCTAAACTGGAACACCCCTTCCATGTCCGCATCCCTGAACATTACTGCACCTCTTTTGAGGCTCTTCTCCCTCGCCAGCCTCATCTGCTGCTGCTTCCTACCCCCTGGTTTATAATCGATTAAAAATAAACACCTGCACTGCTCTGAAGACCTCAGACTCTTCCCTTCCTCTGATCCTTCTGTCTGGAGTGGCAGTGGGGGGGCCCTTCCTTACTTTGCCTGCCTGGTGACCTCTTTTGACCCTTCACCCGCCTCAACGAGATATCACTCGTTTTTGAAGCCTGCCCTGCCTCTCTAGCCCACTTCTTATTCTAGGTCTTCCATTCATGAAATATATTTCTGTCATACTCTGTTACAATTTATTTAAGTATTTATCTCCTTGACTCAGCTGTGAGTTTCTTAAGAACAAAGCAAAACCTGCCCTTTTATCCCTGTGCTTAATAAAGTTACATCCATACAGCAGGAGCTTCATAATTATTACTGAATCATTAAACTGCTTTTTAAAAGCTCCAAAAATTAGGAACAGAAGGAAAAACAGGACTGAGAATGGGAGCAGGAAAATGATGCAGTGGTTGACAATATGAAAAAAGAAAGGAAGAAACCAAAACAATGAAAAGGGCAAAGAAAAACATGCAGAAGAGGTACAATGTAAACTTTACTGCTCTCACTTCTTTTGTGGTGTAGGTTTTTGAAAAGCAAAGCATGTCATAAGGGATATTAGCAATCAACAACACTCTAACAGCATTACAAATGATATTCATTTATGGGGATGGACCCTCACCATTAAACCTGATCACAAACCAGCATTCTGCAACAGATAATACATGTTCCGGTGTCAGAGATGCAACTCTGGAAGCCAAACAGAAAACCAGGCTTTCAGAAAACCACGAGGTTGCATTCATTTTCATTTACTCATAATGTTGATGTATCATATTGATCTTTTTCCAAATGACCCATAGCTGGAAATGAATTTCTTTCACACAGTTCATAATAACTACATATCTATCTATCTATCTATCTATCTATCTATCTATCTATCTATCCATCCATCTTATCTATATATTTAGATTTGGTGCTTATATATACCACATTATTGAATGGCAAAAGACTAATCTAATGGTATATGATTATTTTTAATTGTTGAAAAGGCAAAAGAGCATCATCAACAGCTTAATTGTCTTGTTAAGGTCAGGCAATGTCTAAGTACCTTCTGAAGCAGGTGGTCAAAATGATGTATGCCCAACTATATTATAAAGCATCTAGAAGAACAAAGGCTGTTTATTTTTTTTCCTTTGAAATCTGGACCCACGGGATGAATGTTCTTGTGAAAATATTAATTAGCAAGTCTTGGTTGTTTGGAAGAACTGTGGCCATGAGGGTACGAATGACAGACAGCAAAACCCATATTTGAATACACTCTGTCAAAGTAAAACCCGAAACTGAATTACCAATGGCACAAGCCCAAACAAGGTCGCCTGTGCATGTGCTAAATTGAAAGTCATACCAGTGACATTCCCCAGCAACAGATTTCTCACAAAGGGGCAGCTTGTCCAAGACTGCTAGGATGATGCAGTCAAAGAGAGGGCCAGCACACGGCATGCCAGACCTATGAATTGGGGATTAGTTGAAATGTCGTGATGGAGGTGCAAGGGTGAACATGGGTACAACCATCACCATTTAAATGATTTAGTAACTAAAGACCAGAAAGGTTAAGTAAATTATCCAGGGTCACAAGGCTGGAAGTATGAGTCTGGAGTTGAACTCTAGTTGGTCTGGCTCCAAAGTGGGGAATCATACTCAGTGTTGTATGAACTTCTTTCCTGGTGAATTTGGGGTTGGATGAAAGGGGGTCCAGCCAAACAATGAGCCAGGAGTCACGGCCCCTTTACTCACGGTGGCACTGCTGGAACTTAGGGGGCAAATGCTGGAGGTTCTGTTCTGAAAGAGGTTAAAATCTGAACAAGGTATTAACATTTATATTTAATTTTATAAAAATACACTTTAAATAAATCCAAAAGACTAGACAGATCATATATGTACATTCTATATATATAAATAAATAAAAAAGACTAGACAGAAAGTCTATGCAGCAAGTATTCACTTTCCATCCTCTCACCTCCTTGGAAGGTGTAAAATTCCCCAACTTAAGTTAGGCTTGGCCACATAACTGGCTTTGGCCAATGAAATGTGAATGAAAGCAATGGGATGTGCCAAATCTGGGTCCAGCCCTTATAAGGCATTGGGAGCTACCAGTTTCCAGCATGGGAAGAATGTGCCCTAACTCATCACATGCAGCCTGGGCTCCAGAATGAGACTGGTGAAGCAAGGCCTCTGTAGGCAACCTGTAGACTGATCATTCTATTTTAGGGTGGTCAACTATGCAGCAGTAGCACAGAGTGGAAATAGGATGGAAAAAAACAACGATTGAGCCATATGAAAGAGAGAAGATAGTAGTGTATAGGGTGGTACAGAGGGGCAAACCTTGGAAGGATTCTTGAGAAAGGATCAAGACGCCCAAGCCAGCCTTTTTGTGTGGTCCCTGATCTCATGGCTGTGCAGCTTCACCATATGCTGAAATGGAACTGAAATGAAAAGGGATTGAAATGGAAAGACATCTGCCTCATGGAGAATGAAGGATACTAGTACCCTTTCAAGCCCAATGCTTCCAAGCAAGGAAAAAGTGCAAAAGAAATAAATAGAAATCACGTCATAGCCCCATTCAGAACTGACAGCAATGTCTTTTGGGAGGAGAACTTCAATTGTTGGATGCACATTTTGCAAAAGAAAAAAAACTGGACATTTGTGAGTTCTGGAAAATCACGGAAGCACTATTTGTTGCAGAAAGGTTGGTGACACACAGAAGAGCTGGAATGGAGCCATTTAAAAGATTCCTCAAGATTATGGCGATTACTTCTTCCCTTTCAAATGCAGAGTGTATTGAAGTTTCTTTTAAAAATTCATACAGGAGAATCATTCTATGCAACTGCAAGAGGGAATCTGTCAGACAACATTCCCAATTCAATATTATATTGTGCTTCAAGAAAAGATTTCCATATATTCTAGATTAAAAAAACCCTCATAAATAAATGATAATCCAGTGCATGCTCTGAAAAATGAAAAAATAATTTTGTGTTTGCATTTTACTCCACAGAGTAAAATTTAATCTCTCTTTTAATACAGCATGTTTTATATAAAGAGGTAAAAAGATGTAACCTTATGAAAATTGATTTTTTGCATGCTTAAAAATGTCCCTTGTGGTCTTTATCTAGGCATTTTCCACCTGTGAATATGGAGAGGCATCACACATTGGTAACTTCACTATGTGGGGTTAAAAGTAAATGGAGTTATTGTGGTTTGATTTAATGAAATTTTTCTTTATAGTGTCAAAAATAATCAAGACCAGACAGTGGCTTGATCAGTGTGCTGTCCATTTTTCAGGTTATGCTTTCAAAATGGCGTCATGATCTATAACAGTGCCAAGCACAGGTAGGTGCTCGCAAAATGTCTGTCAAATGCATGACTTAGGGGAAGCAATGGATAAAATCAAATGCCCCAGTCTGAGGCAAAACTGATGTCACGTGATATCAGGATAAAGTAAATCAGAGTGTCTGGGTCTTCTTGCCATCAATGCAGAAATCCTCTTAGTTTTCTGAGCATCCCTCAGTGGCTCTATAGAGTACTGGGATATAAGATTGACAACACACTCTCAGGACATCTGACATTGTGAAGACAAGCCTATCACAGTCTATTGTCTTCTCAAGAAATACTCCTAAACACCTCTGATGATCAGTATTTGAGACCCTAATCTTCAAGGGTCTAACAACTCTTACTTGAAAAGTTAAAAAAACCCAAAACTCACTTTGGATATACTGTCTGTCCCTGACCTCCAGGGGTGAAACTAGCCCAGAAGTGATTTCTCATCCCTGCTGAAAGAGGCTTCAGGACACCAACTAACATACGCAAAGTCTTCCTTCAAAATCTTCCTGCTTTAACATGAACGCCTTAGATGGAAGCTTTTGAAGGCAGATCTCTGGCCTTGAGACTCTCCAGGGCTTCTCCTTGCTGCTCCCAGGGAGGAAGCAATCACAGGCAGCTTGAGATGGGATTCAGGTTTTAGAGACTTCATGGACATTAACTGGCAGCAAATAGAAGAGAAGACACTTCAAGCTGTGGTGGACAGGCTCTAAGGAAGCCCTACATAATCCTCACCTCCTAGTGTTGACACCTTTGGGTGATTCCCTCCCATGGAGTGTGAGCAGGACCTGTGAAGTGGTTCTAACACATAGAGCATGGTAAAGGAGATGGAATGCTACTTCCATGATTACATTATGTTATATAAGACTGTGTTGCATCTTGCTGGCTGACCTGCTCTAGAGACTCCTAGCTGGCTGATGAAGTAAGCTGCTGTGTTGGAAAGCCCACGTGATAAGGAACTATAGATGGCTTTTAGGAACTGAGGACTGCCTCTAGGAGCTAAGGGGGACCTCCAGCCAATGGCCAATGGCCAGCAAGAAGCCAGGGCCCTGAGTCATACAGCTGTGAGGAAATGAAGTCTGCCAGTAATCAAATTTTGTGACCTTGAAGGTGTGGAGGTGACTCTGGAAGTGAACTCTTCCTCAGTCAAGATTCCAGATGAGAACACAGCCTAGCTGATACCTTGACTGCAGCCCTGTGAGATCCTAAGCAGAGGAGCCAGCCAAGCCATGCCCAGACTCCAGACCCACAGAAACTATGAAATAATAAATGTGTGTTGCATTAAGTTACAAAATTTGTGCTAATTTATACACCAAGAATAATAAGTGATGCACAAGTCGAGAACTTGGAGCGTGTACAAATAGAGATCAAGAATGAGCAGATGGTTGGAAGGACAGGAAGCAGATGAGACTGATGAAAGCCATGGGTTAATGGTTCACTACTGTGTCCCCACTACCCAGTCCAATGGCTGACCAGAGAATTATGCACAACAGAAAGTAGTGAAATGATGAAAACACTGGTGAGGCAAAGAGTGCATTGGTAAAAGGAATGATAGGCTGAAGATTGTGAGCTCGGTCCTGGAGGCAACAGGGAGCCATTGAATATTTTTGAACAGGGGAGTGGCATGGTAAAGACTGTGTTTTAGGAAGATGCATGTGACATACAGGATAGATTGGAGTATGGAGAAATGAGAGTCACAGGGAGCAATATCACTCTTCCATTTTTCCACCAGGCAAGATCTTACAGTGGGTCAAGGCTAAGAAGAAGAAAAAAAAAAAGAGCTAAGCATCTGACACTTAATTCAATTTCAAGGTACCAGAGTGTTGTTAAACTTTCAATATTATGCAATGGGCACACGTAACAAAAGAGTTACATAAGCAATGTGTGCATATTTTAAGTAATGATAAACAGAATGACTACCCATATACCTATTGCTCAACTAAAGACATAGAACTTTCCATTACTTCCCCTATGTGCCTCTCCCCAAGACATTACTCTCCTTTCCTCCCTACCACGTCCACCCCATCCCACGCCTAGGGAAGCACTAGCTCATATTTTGTGTTTTTCATTCACTTTCTTTTCTTTATAGTGTTAGCACATATCTTTACATCTTCAAACAGTATGCTTAATTTTGCTTATATATTGAACTTTATATAAGTTGAATCATACTGTGTATATTCTCTAGGCAACTGCCTTTTTAATTCTACGTTATGTTTTCAAGATTCCTTTATGTTGATGCATAGGTCATTCATTCATTTTCACTGCTATCTAGTATTCCATTACATGAAAATACCACCATTTATTTCCGTAATTTATTATGGATAGCCTTTGGGGAGTTTTCAGTTTCTTGTTGTCATAAATAATGTGCCAGAAACATTCTTGAACTTTTCCCAGTTCTCAAGAGTTGCTTGAAAGCATGTTCATATGAATGAAACTGAATAGATTAAATATTTCTTTATTAGGTAATGCCAAAGTATTTTCCAAAATTGGCTATATCAATCTATACTCCCATGAGTAATTTACGAGATTTCCTGTTACTCCACATCCTTCTCAATCCCCGGTGTTGCCAGGCTACTCAAATTTTTCCAATCTGGTGAGTATAAAATGATGTCTCCTTTTGGTTTTCATGTAACTAAGTTTTCAGCAAGTAATGCCTGCTTAGATTATAAGATAGGTACTGCCCTTTAAAATCTACATATAAAGTTGACAAAATAAGACGTAATCTAATGAAAAGTTATTAATGAAGTTAAAGTATAATACATCAGATGAATATATATATTTAGTGGGAAATTTTACAAAGTAATAAATGATTCAGCTTGGATCCCAAGTCTATTGGTGGGATGACCTTGGGCAGGTCATTTACCTTTCTATGCCATAACTGGCTCATAAAAATCCATATAGGGCTGGCCCGGTGGCATAGTGGTTAAGTTTGCATGCTTCCCTTCGGTGGCCCAGGGTTTGCAGGTTTGGATCCCAGGGGTAGATCTACACACTGCTCATCAAGCCATGCTGTGGCAGCGTCCCATAAACAAAATAGAGGAAGACTGGCACAGATGTTAGCTCAGGGACCATCTTCCTCAAGTAAAAAGAGGAAGATTGGCAACAGATATTAGCTAAGGGCCAATCTTCCTCACCCCCCCCTCAAAAAAAAAGCGATATAACCAACACATTAAAAAAATTTTCTAAACCAACATATAAAGAAAAGATTACCCAAGTTTCTAACACTAGGAAGCTGCCACTGCCCCTTGCTCTCTCACTGGGTGTTCAGAAATGTACGTTTCTCTTCTACTTTGAATATATACAGCTTTCCCAACCCACTTAGACACAAAGGAAAGATCAATATTTCACATCAAGCATGGACCTCAATTCTAAATTTAAAAATCACAGGGCACATGGAGGAACCCTCTGGTCAACGCCATCTCTTCAACAATGCATAATGTTTGCCTTGACATAGTGCCTTTCAACTTTCCATTCCTTCTTTCTAAAATACTTTTCCTCTGGCTCTTTACATTTCTAGCTCCTTCTCACCTCTGAAGCCTCAACTTCAGTGTCACCAGGGCATCCTTTCTAGGGCCAGATGCTCCGCCATCCCTGACCTTCCTTTCTCGCACATGCCGTGTTTGCTTGCTTCTGAGCATGCATGTGCTTCTGAAGTCACAGTGGGAAGATATTCTATCTAGTGTTTTACTTGTTTCTTGCCTGGCTCCACCACTGGAATGCAAACTCTGTGAGGGGAGGCACCTGGTTTTTCTGGGGGATCACTTTTGTGTCCTTGGCACCTGAAACAGTACCTGGCATCTAGTAGGAAGGTGGTAAGTAAATAATTGTTGCATTAGTTCATCTACCACCGTGTTTCAGAAAGGACTTTGTGGTGGAGCTGGAGACTTATATACGAGTTTATACATATACAAAACACTTGGACCCCAGATCTCTAATCCCGCTGTCTCTGTCCCCACTTACTAGTTTCCCCCCTGAGATTACTTACACAGTTCAATTTCTAGAAAGGCAAACAGGACCACAAGTCCTTTCTGTATTTTCACCTGCTTCGCCTTTATTATAAGCATACAATAAAGAAGTTACATGAAAATCAACAAAAGGCTATATTTTTTTATCTTAATAGCCACATGATAGTTTTAGAGTTTTAATCTTGCCAATAACTATCCCCTTGCAAGCGCTTAAGGATGGAAACCATCTCTTATCATATTTGAAATTCAGAGGAAGCTCAAAGAGCACCATATGACAAGAGGTACCGATGGATATTTATGATCAAGGAAGATGCTCGGCTAGAAGCAGTAGCTTGTCGATGAGGTCACATCATATTATGAATATGGTTTATTACCAGCTCCCAAAGATATGCCCTCTCTTTGGTCAATAAGAAAAGGATAAAAGGTTCAAGATAAGGAAGAGGCACTTTATAAATGAAAACGTTCACTAATGAAATTAGGATCGTTATTGCAGGAAGTGCTAATTTTCCTGCTCACTGAGAGTTTAATAAAAATGTTATGTCTACTCTATAACTGTGATTAATCAGTGTGGTATTGAGAACTGCAACGATTCTTTCTCAACAAGGCAATTTTCAAAATTTGAAAAGGTGTAAATTCCATGCAAATTGCTTCATAATCATATATGTACAAAACGGAGCTGACAAAATTGCAGTTAGGGAAGGAATCATTAACATTTAACATTTTTTCTTAGTCTCCTTTTTTTGTCCAACTGCTCCTTAACAGGTATATTGCAGATGAGAAGAGATGACCGATTGAAAAGCATACAGGTGAACGTTAAAAAGATGGTAATAATTTTAAACAAACTCAAACGTCGAATTTGAACAGCAAATGAAATAGGAGGTTTTATAACAGAAAAAACTGATTTACTGTAATGAAAATGCACCCACTTGGTTTAATCACAATATAGAGAGACCAAAAGCATTTTTCTATTTCTGACTCTTCTCGGCGGGAAATGGTACATCTCTGCTAAGGAAAGTTGCATTTCTGCACACCTGACTCCTGTTTAAAAAGTCCCAAGGCCTCTTGTAATTTTAAACAATGGCTTGCAAACCTGAGGCCTCCTCAGACAGACGAAGTGGCCTATCTAGTAACCTCTCCTGCCCCACAGTGATGGCTTATCTGGGACCTGCTTGGTTCCCCCGTAATGAGCAGGCCTCAGAGGCTGACACAGCCTCTCACTGTGCCTGGAGTGGGCCACAAGCACTAGCTGGGTAAATCCTAAGCAGGTTATTCGTCTGTTTCCATAGCTAAGGGGAGGATAATAAGCCCTCAAGTGTAAATATGACAGAGTTAAGATTATTAGAGGCTTCAACGAATGGCCCTTAAAACTTGTAAGACACAAACAGAAAACACACCAAAGAATACATTTGCAGACACTAGTATGAATATTGTGACGTGTAACTAACAGCTGGTTGTTTCTAGAAGTTGGAAGCCTTTTCTTATTTTTGAAGAGATAACTTGGAAAGCGGTGGTTAGCAATTCCAGGGTAATAACTCATGGTGATTCTCAATGGTCTCAGTGTCGCCACGGTTCCTCGCAGTGGGCGGGTTTTTCTCTCAAGCAGGCATTCGGGGGGACAATGCAGTTATAGTAGGAGCCATTTTCCCCCCTCATCTTCATCCCGTACCTCATACATTTTCTAAAATTATGGCCCTACTCAAGGCAGTTATTATGCACGATGTTCTTCAGAAGACTTTTTCAGAGGATGATTTTTGGTTAAAGTGGCGTGTTTTAGAACCATCTGGTCACATGCATTAATGCACACTTGCAAATTCCGCACGGATTTTTATGATGGGGATCTGCCCCGAGTGTCTCTCCCAGGCGCTGCGTGTAAATAAGACAAAGACTCCTGCCGCCTTCAATCGGCCGGGCAGTGAACAGTGGCTCAGATTTAACATGGCAACACATTTTCCATTAGACGCCGAGATTAATAAACCTCGCAGAGCCCGGCCGAGCCGCTAGAAAACAAGGGCAGTGAGGTGCTCGTTTCTGTTCCATTAGACACGGGATGAGCTGCAGGCGTGCCACACTCTGTCACTCCAGCCCAGTAATGGGCCCTGGCGACCGCCCTGCTAGAGGCTCCGATGGTTTGTCCGCACAGTTGCAGCTGGAGAACTTTCTCTTTTTCTTTCCCCTGACTCAGCCACCGCAAAGGCAGCGTGGGCCAGGTAGAAGTTTCCTCCGCCAGTAGGGTGGCTGGAGGGGGGCAGTGCCTAATTG
Organism: Equus caballus; assembly: GCF_041296265.1. Classification (NCBI taxonomy): domain Eukaryota; kingdom Metazoa; phylum Chordata; class Mammalia; order Perissodactyla; family Equidae; genus Equus; species Equus caballus. The sequence continues at coordinate 26,804,160 of NC_091686.1, read as the reverse complement.
GTTCTCTTTGCCCTAGTTTGGCGGCCAAGGCCACCCTTTAAAGATACACCGGTGTGGGATGGAGGGAGGCAGGGGTGAGCTTGGGCACTTCTGAGAAAGAAACGAGCCCACTTCTTGGTAGTGGAAGAAGGCAAGTTCAGGGAACCAGCACAGCCTTGTGAAAGAGTCAGGAGATAGGGACTCAGATCTGGCCTCTGCCCATCACGCCCTTCACAGAGGTGGGGCTTGTGATAATCACTGGGCCTTTCTGAGCCTCCCTTTCTTCCTCTGAAACCAGGCACGATGAGCATACTTACCTCCCAGTGTGGGATAAATGAATAACGAATGTATAGGTTTGGCCTGGTACCTGGTATACAGAAGGAACACAAATAAATGTGAGCTCCTGCTATGATAACTCTGGTAGTTGCTACGATTTTAATGACTAATATGATCGTCATCAATATTGCTACTATTACTATTCACAGACATAACCCCTCGGAGCTTCAGTTTCCTATCTGTAAACTGAGGACAGTCATGACCCCTCCAGCAGAGGGATAAAATAAAGCACAAAAAGCAATTGGCAGGCTCCTCATACACCCTCGGTGCTCAATTAACTTTGTCTCCACCTTTCAGGAAGGAATTCTAGGAGGAGGAAGTAAAACCCACTTGGGGGCTGCTAAAATTCTCCAATGTGCTAATTGCACGATTGGCTACTGAGAACCATATCCTAAGAGGCATCTGCCTCCAGGAGAGGAGTCTAGTGGGGTGGAGACTGAGACTTCTGCCAGCTGCCCAGCACACACACCTGTCCACAGCTTCATGGTGACAGAGAGCCACAGAACGATGCTGTGATGGGGACATTTGTATGCCCCACATTTTACAGGTGAGGCCATGGAAAGTCAGAGAGGGGAAGCCACAGCCCCAAGACAATGCAGCTGGTTTGGGGGACACCTGAGAAATCCACAGGGCTCTCTCCTGGTTCCATACCAGTTTCTCTACCATACTTGTTGTTTTCTGAATCTCCGAGTAGAGATGTGAGTAAGACAGTTGTTATGGACTGAATGTTGTGCCCCCATCCACCAAATTCATACGTTGAAGCCTTAAACCCCAGTGCCATGGTATGTGGAGGCAAGACCTTTGGGAGGTGATTCAGTTTACATGAGGTCAGGAGGGTGGGGCCCTCGTGATGGGATTAGTGTCCTTACAAGAGGAGGAAGAAAGACCAGAGCTTCCTCTCTCTGCCATGTGAGGGCAGCAAGAAGACGGCCCTCTGAACCAGGCGGCAGGCTCTCACCAGACTTGAATCTGTCGGCAGCCTGATCTTGGACTTCCCAGCTTCCAGACTGTGAGAAATAGATGTCTGTTGTTTAAGCCATCCCGTCTGTAGTATTTTGTCATGGCAGCCCTAGCAGACCAAGACAACAGCCAATGTATAAATATCTGTTCAGTGAGTGTTGGGGGGATGAAAAATGTGATGGTCTCACCCACACTTTACTCCTGAAAGACGGGCCCCAGGTCAGCTTTCTGAGGGACACTTGCATCTCCGTCTGACACCCTTTGACAAAGCTGATGTTTTCTACTTCCCCCAATAGCCTGTAGGATATTATTGTCCCTGCATTATGGGTGAGTGAAACTGAGGCCCAGAATTAGTGGTTGTGGTAGACTGAACAATGCACCTCCTACAAGAGATGGCTATGTCCTAGCCCCAGAATCTGCGAATGCGTTACCCAACGTGGCAAAAGGGACTGTGCGGCTGTGATTAAGTTAAGGATTTTGAGATGGGGAGACCATCCTGGATCATCCTTATCACAAGAGTCCTTATAAGAAAGAGGCAGGAGGGTTAGATTAGAAGAAGGTGATGTGACAACGAAAGCAGAGTCAATGAAGGAGTCATGATGATATGCTGTGCTGTTGTCTTTGAAGATGAGCCAACGGATGCAGGTGGCCTCTAGGGGCTGGGAATGGCAGGGAGAGGGACTCTCCCCTAGAGGCTCCAAAGGACCCAGCCCTGCCGACACCTTGACCCCATAGGACTGATTTTGGACTTGTGACCTCCAGGACTGTAAGATAATAAATGTGTGTTGCTTTAAGCCACTAAGTTCTTGGTAATTTGTTACAGCAGCAAGAGGAAACTAATACAGTGACGGAGTCAGAATTCAAACCCAGAACCTCCTACTCCAAAGTCTATGATCTTTCTGCTCTGTTGCTGCCTCTGATGAATGAATGAATGAGACAAGGCTGGCTCCCTCCAGTCACAGTTAGCGGGAGGGAGCAATCCAAGAACCTGCCTGTACTCTTCTCTCAGTTCCTGGAGCTTGAACAATTTCATGGAGTACCTCTTTTTTTGTATATATATATTTTTTTAATCTCTACCTGCCTTGTTAAAAAGGGAGATTTAAGGGGCCGGCCCCGTGGCAGAGTGGTTAAGTTTGTGTGCTCCATTTCGGTGGCCTGTGGTTTCACCAGTTCAGATCCTGGGTGCAGACATGGCACCACTCATCAGGCCATGCTGAGGCAGTGTCCCACACAGCACAACCAGAAGGACCTACAACTAGAATATACAACTATGTAGCAGGGTGAGGGGTTGGGGGAGAGGGTTTGGGGAGAAGAAGAAAAAGAAAAAAAAAAAGATTAGCAACAGATGTTAGCACAGGTGCCAAGTTTTTTTTTTTTTTTTAAAAGGGAGATTTAAGATGTCATGCACAAACACATACAGTATACAAAAAAATAAGGAAAAAATGAGAGTGAGGAGAGGAGGAAGCAGAGAGAAAGAAAGAAGAAGGAAAAAGAAAAATAGATAAAGAACTCCTATGAAAGGAAGAATAATACTAAGATGAAGTCAGAAGAGATATTAGTTACCAGAGAGGTACTATACAGCACTATGACTTTGCTGAAGGTGGGGAGAAGTTTGCTAAAAATTTGATTCGGAGCTCCCTAGTGGCCAGAGCAAAGAAGAAAACATTGTCAGATATGATGTTGAGATTTTTCTTTTTTAATTGGTTGCTTGGGATAAGTACATCTTTTCTTGTCATGAGGACTCAAGGAAGGTTTCCCTAGAGCGTTCTATTTGTTAACACCCAAAGTTTACCCCTCCCCTTAGACCTTACTGCCTGATCCTCGAGAGAGGGATAAGGTTTTCAATGATGCTCAACCTCTTCCACATCCTTAAAGCACATAACTTCCTCCAAGGCATGCTCACGCTTCCTGAGAGAGGAAACACTCACTCTGGAGCATCAGCAGAGGTGCACTCACCAGCTATCTTTTCCCACGTGCCAGGCCTACAGCTGAGGAAAACAGCAAACTACCCCTCGTCTCAAACCTTTACAATAGCTTGTGAAGAGTCAAATTCATTAAGGATTGTCTCTGCTAATTTTTATTGCGCAAATAACCCATCCAAAAATCAGTGGCTAAAAACAACAGTTACTTATTTTTAGCTCATGATTTGGTGGGTCAGCAATTTGGGCTGGGCCCAGCTGGGCAGGTGCCTGCTGTCAGCCAGGCAGCTCTGCCCCCCGTGGCCTGGCTGGCTCTTGGTTGGGGCAATGAGGCAACATGGCTGCCAGTCACTCATCACCCAGCAGGCAAGTCCAGGCTTGTTCACACCGAGAAGCAGAAGGCTTCCAAGAGCAGTAAGTTGATCAGCACACATGCAGAAGCAATTTTCAAGCCTCTGCTTGGGTCACCCTGATGCCCCATGGCCGATGCGAGTTCCAGGAGGGAGGCTGATTCAAGCAGTGGAGAAACTGACTCCACCTTTTGCTGGGAGATCTAGGCCATCACAACACAAAGGCATACATGCAGGAGAGAGGGAAGAATCGATGGCCGTATTGATAATCCACCACAGGTATCAACTGTTGGCATTGTGGATTTAACATCCGTCAACTGGGACGCACTTAGAGAGTTCTTAATACCAAGGGATATTAATGAAACAGATAATGAATCACTTCTCTTGGACAGCTTACTATAGTCTAACCCAAAGGCAGGTGGGCAGAGAGAGATGGCCCCCTAAAAGTCTTCTGCTTCTAAGAGTCTATCTTTAACTTCGCTTTCATTACAATAAAATGTTTTTTAAAATGTGTGCATGCTGATGTGTATGCGTGGTCACATACACGTGTGAATGTATTCTAAACACAGAATATCTTTGAATGCTCTCTTCTCCATCGGGATTGTTCAATTTTTGGGCATCGGGCCTTGCCAGTTGTGTTCCTGAACCACCTCCCATCGCCCAATAACTGCAGTTGCTTCCAGGATATTCAGAGCATCAAAAATAAATAAATAAATAAAAGAAAGGGAAAGTTTCAGAAGGGCAGCACTTACCCCATTCACAGGAAAACAGACTGAAAGGAAAGTATTGTCAGAGTGTTTTGCAAATGACATTTTCAGCAATATAAATTATGATTTATTTTCCTATGTAATCATCTTGATTGCAGACATCCTTCTGGAGAAATAGCACTACTCTTGGCTAGCTTTTTAAAGCCTCACAAGACAACTTTCAAACCTGATTAGTATGTATGATGGGAAATCAGATACATTATATTTAGCTTGAAGTGCAGAGCGCCGTGGGTGCAAAGAAAGAAAGATGGGGGAGGGATTAAAAAAAAAAAAGAACATCTGTAATCCTTTTCAGAGGAATCTGTGCGGCACATGGCAGGGTAAGGAGCAGAGCTGTGGAGTTTGCTCAAGTTGTCCTTATGTAATTAACTGATTGTGCGTCACCCCTTCATCGGACAGCCCTCAAGCCTCCAAGTTGTGTGATGTGATGACTCTGTGTGCAGGACAGACTCATGCTTTTCTGTTAGCAAATTTAAGAGCTCATCGATTCCATCAACACGGTCTTCCCTGTGTCAAAGATCGTGGCTCGTGGCTTGCACACTCACGCCCCCTTGAAGTGGAACTATCAGCTTGTCAGTGGGCACAGTGGCCTAAAGGAATGCAGATCTTGACTCGGCCTGGACATCTAACAAGTAGGGTCTGGACCAGGGGAGGCCAGGGGGACACCTGGGCAAACAGTTAAGCAGTCACACAAGCTGAGTTCCAGCAAGCACAGGATGGCACTTACATGGACCCGGGAGGGTGCGTCTCCTTAAATGGATGCTGTAGGTGTCTGGCTTGCCTAGTCCTGGTCCTGAAGCCTGAGATGCAACAACAAAGGGGACAAACATACATCCCTGGGGTGTGAATGTAACTAGCAAGTAATTAAAACACTACTTCTTATATAAATACGACATGGCTACATTAGGAGCAGAATACAGACTTTGCATGGGTTGTTGAGATGAAATGAGACATCGGAGGAATTTTGTGTGTGGAGTGGGAGTCTGAGGCAACACTCCCAGGCTCCATGAGCCCAGATTCCTTCCCCTCTGCCTGTTAGGCATTTGCCATGGAAAAATTTGAGAAGTCCGTAATTTCCAGAGTGCCTGGATCAAATCTAGGGTTTACCATCTAATCTGATTTGACAACTCTACCCAGAGAAATGGACAATGGGAGGGACATTTGCTAAGTGCCAACTGTATGCCAGGGCTAATGACTGAACATCCATTTACCGCAGCTTAATCATTACAGCAATTCTGAATACTAAGAGACTCCAGATGGGGAGACTGAGGCACAGGGAAGATAATGAGTTGAATCAAGTCAAACAAGAACCCAAACTTTTTTGACTCATCTTCATCTGCTGGCAACTAAAGATCCCGAGCCACACATTCTCCCTTTCCCCAAGCCCCACCTGCCTCTTCAGGCAAACTCACGTGCTTGGCTCATGTGGAAGGCATGTCTGTCCATGATCAAATCTCTGACTCCATCCGGGCGGCTCTACCCAAGCTTCTTTTCTTTCTGTTTTATGTCTTCCACAAGTATCCCCTTTCTTTTATACTAAACTTTCTGCCTCTGAAAAGATCTAGGCTTTGTTTGTTATTATTTAAAAAATAAAGTGGCTTGGGTTGGTAGAATTCTAAGTTGGACCCCAAGATTCCGGGCCCCTGGTGTACACCTGCCCTTCCCCAGTATCCGCTCAATCACTAATCTAAGTGCTGCTGGGCAGGGATTTTGCCGATGTTAATTAAGGCTCCAAATCAGTTGACCTTAAAATTAAGAGACTATCATAATTACACGGGCCCTTTAAATATGGGTCTAGATGGCAGAGTCAAGAGAAGTCAGAGAGATTCAAAACACAGAGAAGATTCAATGCACAACAGAGTCTCCATCAGTGGCTCTGGGGATGGAGGGGGCCACGTGGCAAGGAATGTGGGTGGCCTCTAGGAGCTGAGAGTGGCCAGCAGCTACAGTGAGAAAGGAGATGGAGGCCGCAGTCTTATAGCTGCAAGGAACTGAATTCTGACCACAACCAGAAGGAGCCTGGGAGTGGATTCTTCTCCAGGGCCTCCAGGAAGGAACCTCGCCCCAGCTGACACCTTCAATTTGCCCTTGTGAGGCCCTGAGCAGAGAACCTGGTCACACTGTGTCCAGACTCCTGACCTAAGATCTGTGAGCTAACAAACGGGTGTTGTTTTGAGTTGCTAGGTTTGGGGTCATTTGTAACGTGGCAATTGAAAATGAATACAGCAGCATACAACAATCCCAGCTTTAAAAATAAAAACTTTCTTCTATTTATTTCTTTGGCTTTCACAGTCACTACAGTTTCAGAGTAAAAAATTCTTAACATAGAAACTCAAGCACCCTAGCTGTGTTACTTTTTTATTAATTACTAAAGAATTAGTTCCAAAATAACATTTATAACTAGTATTACTAATGATTGTAATAAGATTTGTAGCCAGTGAATCTAGACCGGCAGATATTGAAATTATTTTTCTCTGTCATATTTTACGCAAAGTCATGTAAGAAAAATTACAAACCAAACAGAGTTCAGAATTTATTCTATGAAAGGTACCTATTATGGTGGCACTTATTCGAAGCTACCACAAGAAGAAAAGTCCTACCATGGGTATTTTTGTATCAAATATTATCTAATATAACCTCCCAAACCACAAAGGGGAAAAAAAGAAGCTTTGTAAATTTCTTCTTGTAACCAAAATTACACAAAAAAAGGATGAGAACCTTTCAATGTCACTAATTTCTCTGAAGCAATATAACGGGAAACTCCTGAGACCTTGGCTATTTCAGACAAAATAGAAAAATGTAGATTCAGGAGGAAGCTGGGGAGCTGAGCTTTCTGCAAAGATTGTAAGCCAAGTCATAAATTGAGGTAAAGTATAAAATAAAGGGGGAGAAAAAGGGTGGAAGTTGTGGTTTTGTGCCTGTACACTTGGGGTCTGTAAGATAAATGGGCTGAGGATTTTCCTGTCCATTTCTGCTATCCATTCACACGATTAAAGTCATTCGTTAGAACATTCTACCAAGAAGCTACTGCAAGGAGGTTTCCCTTAAGGAGGAGGATTAAAAAGAAGAAAAAGAAAGGCAGAGATATTCTATGTGGAATACACAAAAATATATGCACACTAAAAACCAAGCCAGTGGATGCTTGCTAACAGCGCTGCTTTAAAATCATACGCTGTACTCAGAGCCACTGCTTTCTGCAAGTTTTAATAAAAGAATATATTACCAAGGTGATTCTCGGGGAGGAGGGGGGAAATTGGAGTGAAGTTATCTTCGTAAATCCATTGGCTAGATAATGTCTGACTTCCCCCTCCCCACAACAGAATGTCATCTACTTGCCGCCCCGCACTCAATCAATAGCCACGTCTTATTTCTACATCCATCCCTGGCTTTGGCCTCCACCACCTCTTGCCTGGGCTATTCTAAGAGCCTACCTGCTGCCAGTCCTGCCCCTTGCAAACTCACCCTTCTCACTAAAGCCAGAGGGCTCCTTCTAAATGCACACTGGTCCCCTTACAGGGGACCAAAATAGCCATAAACCTTCCCAGTGCTTTCCATCGCCATGATGATAAGATCCAGGCACTCACTGGGACTCCTGAGGCACCTGGGGACTTTAGCCTGTTTACTTTTCCAGTCTTACCTTTGGTCACCTTTGTCCCCCTCTCACGTTGGGCTCCAGCCAGATAGATCCCTGTACGTTTTCCCCAGGGGCCAGATCCTGTCTGGATGCCCAGAATATGACCATGAGCAACAAAGCCCTTGTCTGTAGGGGGATGACAATCTGGGGTGGCCAGCAGAGTAATAACCAGATAACCACAATACCATCGTGGTTGTGGAGGGTATTATGGGAACAATGGAGGATAGAGGGGTACCCAACCCACACTCAAAATTTACAGAGAGAGGGGGTTTAGGGTTCAGACAAGTCTTCTGGAAGAGTCAAAGTTAGTTTGGAACAGGAAGAAAGAACATTCTAGGCAGAAGGATCTGCATATATAAGACCTGGCCTTTCAGAAGACTATCAGATCTGGGACTAGGGAGCCAAGATGCTGATCAGCTCAATGAATCAGAGGTCTGGAGTCAGGGAGGCCTATGAGAGGCCACCATGATAGCCTGGGCGTGCATGGGTGGGCTCATGATTTAGTGTAATTGCCATACAAAGGATGGAAACTCCAATGCCTAGGAGGCCAGACAGTTTCTATAAAGAGTAGAGAGGGCCTGATGGACACTATGGAAAACCAGAGGCACGGACCCCAGCTAGACAGGGGCAGCCGCTACTGAAATCCAGCCCCCTGGTGCCACTGGGAAGCGCATGCAAATGACGCCAGCTCTGCTTTTTCAAGAGAAGCAGGAAATCCCGATTGTGATGTGAAGTGGCCCAGTTTTTAAAATGTTGGCAACTAATTTATTTCATTAAGAAAACAAAAACCCAGCAGTCCCAACAAAAGACATCTGCAAACCACTAATTTGCAACTTCTGGGATAGGAGCTGGAAATGAGGATGCAGTGTCCAAGGGTTGGAAGCTTTTCTTGCTGTTTTATCCAGGGATCGGAGAGCAAAAGCACTGCAAAGAAAGCCGATCCCTGGGCTGCAGCAGCAGCCAGGGGCCCAGGCTGCTCAGGAGTGAAGGCAAGCTTCTCTGGAGGCTGGGAAGGAGGCCAGCTCCTCAGAGCCACAGCCCCCACTCATTAGTTCATTCAGTTAACAAATATTCGTTAAGGACCTACTACGTGTGCTGTTTCAGACTCTGAAAAAGCAGCAAGACAGACAAAATCCCTGCCCTAGAGGAATACAAACTCATGCCCTCTTTCTGGGGAAATGAAAAAATGGGACAGTTTTCAGTGGTTTTAGCAAAGACTCCACTAGACATAGTTCACCCTTTCAACCTCAGTCCTGTTCCCCTTCTTGAAAATCATACAGGACAAATGACGTGGAAGTGAAAGAGGCCCCAGCGGCCTGGCACTCCAGCATTCTAGAACTGAAGAGCAAAGGGCTTTGCCCCCCTTGTTCTCTGATGCAGCCCCAACATCTAGAATAGTGCCTGCACATAGCCCGTGCTCAAGAAACATGGGCTGAATAAGGCCAGCCCTGTGGCGTAGTGGTTAAGTTTGCCCACTCTACTTTGGCAGCCCAGGGTTCGCCGGTTCAGATCCCAGGCATTCCGGGTGAGGACCTGTGCACCACTCATCAAGCCATGCTGTGGCAGGCGTCCCACATATAAGATGGAGGAAGATGGGCATGGATGTTAGCTCAGGGCCAGTCTCCCTCAGCAAAAAGAGGAGGATTGGTGGTGGATGTTAGCTCAGGGCTAATCTTCCTCAAAAACAAACAAACAAACAAAACCAAACACTGGCTGAATAAATTCGACAATGTGGGGCTCAGAAGTCTTAGTGAGATCCCAGAAAAAAATCGCTAAAGTTGGAATTGGGTTTTACACATTAAAAGCATTTCTCTTTTGTTCCCATGTCTCTATGTGATGGTGGACAGGTAGAACAGGATCTCAAGGTGAAAAAATAATAATAATTTGTCCTTCATTCTGTGAACAAGAAGAGGTATTTAGAAATTGGCAGAGTCAAAATCTAATAGTCCACTTCAAAAATGTAGAAGAAAGGGGGGTACATGGACTTCTGACAATCTTCTTTCCATATTTCCTGTCTGCCCCTCACTTATGACAATCCCATCCTCTTGACTTTACTGTAATGTGTTTCAAACTCTTGGCCAATCTCAGTGAAAACAAACAAAAATCAGTGTCGTGGAAAAAACACTTCTGTGCATTTGGTTGAATTCTTTCCTAAACATGGACACCAGTAAGTGATAGGTGATGCTGACTCACCACGTGTCAGTCTGGACAGCCACCTCAATTGATCTTAGGTATGGAGATACTTTATAATCGTACCCTCATGCCAGTGCGTTTCAGATCGTACCCGCGATAAATGAATCACCTCGGATATGGGAACAGACCATTCCATCATAGAAATTCCCGGACCGTTCCTAGTGCTCTCACCCCACAAGAACTCTGCCCCCCACAAGTCTCGATGATCAGATTCTCTCTGCCTCACTTGAACCAGAGCCTGACAGTAAGCCATATGTTACCAAGGGCCGACTGCCTCCATTTCTCGTTGTTGGGGATTTTTTTTCTTTCTTTTTAAAGGAGGAGGAGGGAAAGTACCCTGTTTATTTCCAAACTCCCTTGCATCTGATGCGCAATAGGCTGGCATTTGCTGTTAAAGCAGAAAATTATAAGGAGGGCCTAATTGACCCTCCTGTGTCTTTGAAAAAGCCTGTCTGTGGTCTCTAATTGACCCTCTCGGTACCTATGGAACAATGAATGAATCTTCAGGAAATAATGGAGGGCGATGATTAATAGCCCGGGTCTGGCTGGACCTCTGTCTCTTGTAGCTCTTCTGCCTGCGCTTTCCTGCCTCCCTCCATGACACCCGAGTCCCTGGATTTCATAAGCAGCGATTTATTATTATCGCTGAATAATAAATACCCTGTAGTCGACACTCTAGAAAATCGGACACATCATGATTCTGCAGAGACGGGGCTAACGTTTATTTAAGCTGGCATTCTTGTTTTGCTCTTGGCAAGGCTCCGAAGAGTCTTCCTCTGGCATTTGTGGGCAAAGGCAAAGCAGGAGGCCTCCCTCTGGTTTCTAGTAAAATCACTCCAAATGTGAAGTCCTCTGGGATTGGGAGGTTTTTCCTATTCCAAAGGGCAAATACTCCCCATTCCCCCTTGTTCGGGCGAGGAAGAAGCCCCTTCAGGAGGGCAGCAAATGGCAATAATAATGATACTGGCAGTACGAGGTGACATTCCTTTGGTGTAAAGTGTGCAATAGCGCCTCTCATTCATTACCCTGAGGAATACTCACAGAAGCCCTGAGAGGTAGTCAGGGCTATTATCCCCACTATTCAGATGAATAAACTGAGGTGCAAAGAGAACAAGTAATTTGCCAAAAGTCACAAGGTCCCAAACCCCAGTTCTGTACGCCTTACAATATTCAACAATAACTGTGCCAAAAAAATTTTGAAATATGGATAAGAGAATATATTTCCTTTCTTTTAGTTTGGCTTAAAAATGCTTCCTTTCCGCAGAAAGGGTAGGAGACTACATTTAAATTTAGAAATATGCATGTCTCTAGAGGATTGTAAGAAGCCAGAGGGTTTTTTTGGCAAATTCTTAGTATTAACTATACTTATAATTAAAAGTTATTTAAAAGGAATGAAGGAAGAAAGAAAAAAAGCCACTAAAACTCTCCTTCCAAACTGTCCTTCGCTCCTGCTGCTGTCTCCGCCTTCCTCAGAACCTTCAGTGGCAAGGGAGCCACAAGCTGTCAGCCAGGCCCTGCTGGGTGCTCTGGGCCCCTTTTCTTCTTAGTCAGTGCTTTGTGGGAGAACGGGCTGCCTATGCAGCAAAATTAATGCTTGGGTAAGGATTACAAAGTCTGTGAAATGTCCGGATCCTCTCTCGCATCGGGTCCCATCTCTGTCATCAGAAAGCACTGGGCCACCATTCAGAAACATGGACGTTGGGTGGGCAATGGGCTTCTGGAAGCCATCAAATCCGGGAGTCACTTCTGGGAGTGACTAAAAGAACAAAGAAGAAGAGAGTTGAATAATCAAACTTGTGTGCACTGAACAGAGAACTGCCTTATGTCACTGACAGTCCTATTCAATGTCATGATTTTTAAAACCAAAGAAGATTGTCCTGGGGCTGGCCCGTTGGCGCAGTGGTTAAGTGCACACATTATACTTCGGCGGCCTGGCGTTCGCTGGTTTGGATCCCAGGTGTGGACATGGCACCGCTTGGCAAGCCATGCTGTGGCAGGTGTCCCACATATAACGCAGAGGAAGATGGGCACAGATGTTAGCTCAGGGTCAGTCTTCCTCAGCAAAAGAAGAGGAGGTTTGGTAATAGATGTTAGCTCAGGGCTAATCTTCCTCAAAAAAAAAACAAAACGAAGATTGTCCTGGGGACTTTGGGCCCAAAGGCAGACCCCTCCCAAGGTGAGTCACTTCCTAGAGACAGGAAACAATTCATCCCTGAGCACAATTTTCAAATGAAAATCTGCTGCTCCAGAGCCCACACCCGCCAATGCTTCCACCCACTCCAGGCCACTGTCGACCAGCCACTGGCAGCCCCTAGAACCCAGAGCCCACTGAAATTAATCACACTAGTCAATCCTAAACCTGCTCACTCTGCCTCACCCATTCCTTCCCATGGAAACCACACTAAAGGCTCTTGCCCACAATTCCCCCACCCCCTGCCTTCTGACCAACCCTGGTGCTTCCCCATGTGCTGCCAGCCTGTCCTCGCTGTCCCCCGCCCGCCCCCCAGCCCCGCAAGGCATGTGCTCTTTCTCTTGGGATCTGTGAGTATAATAAACCAGCTTTTCAATGACAGTCCTCTCCTAATCTCCATACCTACATAATAATGAAATGGAAAGAAAAAGAGAAAGGGAAGGAGGAAGAGTGGGATGGAGGGAGGGAGAGAGAAAAGAAAAAAGGAAAATGACTGAAGAAGGAATAAAGAAAGAGCAAATGATAACTAACTTAAAACCTGCCTTTCTCTTTGAAGAGAAACAACTAACAGAGCTGTAGAGGAAATCTCTTCCACTTGGGCTGGGGATACACACATTAAAGATAGGTGCACACCGCGCGTGCAGCAGTTCCTAACCGGGGAACTTGCCCTCCCGTCCAACGCTCAGTATTCAGTGGGCTCCCTGGCCCTCCTGGTCGCTTCTCTGATCATGGCTACCTTACTCTGGAAACCAGCAGAAAAGTTAATTTCCTTGCATGACTGACAGTAAATATCCAAAGTGAAGATGGATTATAAAATGGCATCAAAGTATAAATAGAATCATACTAGTCTCTTTTAAATAACTCTCAGTGTCTTTATTCATTAAGATTCAGATGCTTTGGAGGGTACAGATGTGTCTTCTCCCCTCCTGGATCCCAAATAAAACACCCCGTATGGAAGCAGATGGCTTTGTATAAATCAGATGACAGTTTACAGGGTGAGATGGCTTCATCAGAACAGCATTACTGTAATCTTTTTGAAGGGAATAGGGTTAAACAAATCCAGCTTTAACTGGAGGTCACATTTACATGTGAAACGTCAAGTCCATTTAAGGAGTGCCTCGGTCTTTGGGTCACCCCACCAGTGACCTCTCCATCATTTTCCTTCCGGAGGGAGCCCCAGGTAATGCATAAAAAGCTAAGTATGTTAGGAAGCCAAGGATGGCTAGGCCCCCTACGAGGAACTGGTTCCATTAACACAACCGAGAACCCTTTCTGTTCAGTTCTCAAAAGCTCCCTACGTTTGCTGCCACATGTAAAAGGGGGTGGTTTTGCTGATTGGAAACCACACAACTGGAACAGCACCTGCTTGGGCACTTAACCCTGGAAAGGCAAAGGTGAAAGTGGTTTCTGTTTATTTTGATCTCGAGCGTAAAATGGAGAGCAATCACGTCGGCTGATGGAAGAAGACAGAGCCTGCCCTTTCAGCGATGCTTCGCAGGAGGCTGGGGTGCTAAGTGCTTCTCAGCCTGTCAAGATCTGAGGAGCGGTGGCTGTCAGTGCCCATCTCGTGCTTACAGTATTCACCATTTGAAGCAGAGGCACAAGGAGCAAACAGCTACCAGCGGTACTCATCTAGTTTAAGGTATTCCTTTCCTCTGAAAGAGTGACAGGAACAGACCGCCCTGGCCCTGCCTCCCTGGAATTCCAGCACTTGCGATAGTATGATGGGTGTCCCTGTCTCCAAGAAGGCAGGGAGATATTCTCCCAGCTCCTTACTGTACTGGGTCAATTTTAGGGTGAACATTTCAAATAAATATAACTTAATATGAGTTTAAATGACCACTAGCCCTCTTCTGCTGAGAAAATTCAGACACTGATACACAGGTGCTTAGAAGACAAGCCATCTAAATAACACCCAGGAAAAAGACTGAAAGGACTCTGTTTTCCTTAGGTTTCTTCCAAAACCAATAGCATGATTCCTTAACATCTGTATCATGAAATGTATTGCCTATTATTCAGAATCCTAATTATGCAACATTTGTCCTCAAAAGACTTCGTAACACACCCTTATACAGAGTCATCAATTAAACCTGCACCTCCAGCCAAGGGAGCAGGCACATCATCTCCCGTATTCCTTTCGTCTCTCTTTATCCTAAAAAAATGAGGTCAGCCCTCAGCCTTTTTGTTCCAAATCCTCATTCCAAACTCTTGACTTTTTCCCAAGTTGCCCAAGTATGGAAAGTATCATCTCCAAGCTGGCTCCTGCCTTCACATCCAGCCATTCCAGCTCTGCTGCCATTCCCAACAGAGCCAAAGAGGAGCATACTTGACAAGAAGTGTCAGGGCTAACAAGAAATCCCGAAGCAAGGACTTGGAATTATGTCAGGAAGAAACCAAAATTCAAAAGATGGGTACTCATCCACAGTTGAAAATGGCATGTTTTTAAACCATGAAAATCAAACAGAAAAATGATTTTTGAAATTATGTCTTGCAGACAAACATGTGCTCCACGGCCCAGAAAACTACAACCCACAGGCCAAATCCAGCCCACCACCTGTTTTTGTAAATAAAGTTTTATTGACACACAGCTATTCCCATCTGTTTACATATTATCGGCTGTCTGCACTATACATCAAGTTCAGCAGTTGTGATGGATATCCTAGGGGCTACAAAGTCAAAAATATTTACTATCTGGCCCTTTATGGACAAAGTCTGCAGACCCTGTTCTAGACTGAAAATTATTTCTATCACCCTCAAATCCTTGGATCTGCTTTGTCACCCTTAGACTATAAATGGAATGATCAAATAAGAGCATTTTAATGACAATATTAATGAATTGTTAACTAAGGTTTAGGGAAGAAGAGAAAGCCAAAGAACTTTGAAAGACTCACAACCACTATTTTTGAAATAAAACTTAGATCTATATCAAGTAACTCAATTCAAACACAAATATTTATTGAACATGTACCATGGATCAGGTATTTTCAACATAGGCATTTCCTTTGACTGTGGGGAAAAAATATTTTAGTTCTTCCTTCGATTTTTCTTTTCCTTTTTTTCCCTTCAATCCACTATGCCTTTGTTTACTTTGCTTAGTCAAATGAAAAATGCTTTGAAGAGTCCGCATCTCTGATGGGCGTCCTGCCTGACATAGCTAATACATATAGAAGTCATAGGCATTTGGGTAACTCAGGCCATTTAAGAGGTTCGTTTTAGCTCCAGGCTTGATATCCAAACTGCGGGATTAAGTCATTTAGAATGTACTTGATTCCTATAATATGTAGTGATTTTGCTAATGTTGTTCAGTTTTATTTCCTGAATGATTTCCATTAGCTCGCTCGCAGATTAGTCGTGTAATCTCCTAACAAGAGCTCTTCGATCAAATGGTCTGGAGTAGCCCCGTGTCTTGCTGCTGCCAAGTGGCTGATTTAAGAGATGGACAAAAAGTAGACACACAGAAGTCCAGATAGTGTGATTAATGGTCGATCCAACTTTCTCTGAACCGCGTATCATGACTTAATGGGAAACCCTGAAGAGATTAAAGGGGGGAATTACATTACCATGAATAATATAAAAAAGTGATATTCTGTCTAAAAAGCTTTTGAGTGCAAGTGACTCGAACAAATATATTAACAGAGCTTACAGCAGATTCAATCAGGTTGAACGTTCCCCAGAATTTATTTTGAAATAAGCTTTATATATCCAAGATGTGAAGAATGAATCTATTCGTGACTGGCAGGAAAGCTATTAACATGCAGATTTTAATTCTGCCTCCGATTCTGTAGCGGTGCCATTGTCCCCCGCTTACTACCGGCAACCTCTCCCAATTACAGATGTAGTACACCTCCACAAATCTCAATGCCACAATTACGCTCTAGCTGGCTAAGATTTGTTTTCCTCACTTTATTCGAACTTCTAAAAATCGGTTCAAATTTGTATTATCAAGGCACTGATAAAGCTATTACATTTAAAACTCTGAGTTATGTCACTCCAACCCATCCATCTGTTGGAAACACTAATTCTGGGGTATATTTGAGGGGCAAAACTTGGCAGTTACGAGAGAAATCTGCCTTACAAAACCTAGGTGCACATTAACTTACAATTAAGCCGTGATGTTAATGAGGTTACAGTGTGCGACGGGTTAACGGGCTGCAGCCAAAAGGCAAATATTGAAATGAAGGCGTTTATTTTCGAACCAACAAACCTGAACTGAACCATTACAATAAGTCCCATTAGTATTCTAGTTATTGGGCAAAATAATTTCATCTCTGAAATTAATTAAATAAATTGGAATGACCTGGAATCATTTCTGTGGCAAGCGGACGGAACAGCGCTGCGTGAAAGGCAAACTCATTTAGAGTCAACTGGCCCATCAATTCCTTGAGAGATTATGTTTCAGTTGATGGGAAGTGAAAAGTTAAAAATATGATCCATCCACTAAGGCGGTGATGTGCTCTCAAGGAGTTTGCAGGGGAATTTTTTAAATAAACTGTTTTATCATTGTTTTTAAAATTTAGGGATAGAAAGCCTTTGGATTGAGATACAAACTATGTTGAAAAGTTCATCATTTAGAAAATTCTGATTCTGTCCTGAGTTGTCTGTATTTTATTTCTCCAAGGCATCTGGATTTTTTAGCAATGAAGACTAAGAAAAGACATGACAAGTGAAAGGAATGGATGAGGTCCAAGAGCTATTACCAGGGTTTTGAAGAGAAGCAACAGCACCTTCTTGGTTCAAATCAGGTCCACAATCCAAGACTTTCTGGATCACCTAATGAAGGAGAAGTCGAAGCGTACACAGCACTGATTCAGGCTCAGTGATCAGTAGGCGCTGTACAAGTGCTGGCTACTATACCTCAGAAACACATGTACTGCAGGGTTGTTTAAACCTCCTGTTGGGTGCCTCCTTTGTCACTTATGAGCTATGTGACCTTAGGAATGCATCCAGCCTCTTTGTCCCTCACTTTGCTCATCTGTAAAATGGGGCTACTCATAGTGCCTCCCCACTCCACCCCAAGTAGGATTGTTTTAATAAACTGAAAGAGCTGACACACACAAAGCCCTTACTCCAATGAAAGCCTCAATAAATATTAGTCTCACTCCATCCCCATGAGTTGAATTTAGCAGACATTCCAACAGGTCTCATAGTTCTTTGCAAGTACTGTTATGTCCAATTCTTCTAGGCTTTTCTAGGTAACAAGTCAGCAGCTTGTCTCTTTAGACGGGGCTTTCTGAAAGTGTCTCTGTGGACCAAGTGCACCAGAAGAACCAGGAGTGCTTGTTTAACACACAGATTCCTGAGCCTCATACTAGATGTATCAAATCACAGTGTCTGGGGAGTGGGGTCCAGGAACCGATATTTTTAAAATAAGTTCCTAGTTGAGTCTTAGGGATCCAGAAGTTTTGAGAATTTTTTACTGCAACAAACAAAATATAAACAATGGAATCACAAACCATCTTTTCTTGAGCAAATTCATTGCAATCCCACAGCATTAGATATGATTACACAGTGATGCAACTATGGATCCAGAACTGTTTTGAAAAATCTTTTGCCCTTGTTTTCTAGGCATGTGCCCTGCAGGCTCCCTTTCAGTTTTGGGGACTTGCTGTATACAGGACCATGTCTTAAATTCCTGATCACACCTACCGTTTGCTGGTCCTAAGCCCTACTCCTGCCTCACCTGCTCCTTCTCCCCTTCATGCCTCAATTCCAACCTCACCTCCTCAGGGAAGCCTTCTCCAGCCCATAGACAAGGTCAGTCGCCTGTTCTAAGCGGTACTAGTACCTTACATTCTTTGTCATAGCATTAACCATCTTGCGATTAATTACACGATTTTTTTGAAAAGACTGTCTTCCTTGAAAACTGACAGACTAGGAACTGTTTCTTCCTTCCCACCATAAAATCCCTCATGCCCAGCATGGAGCACGTTATGGATTAAATTAGGTCCCTCCCAAATTCATACTTTGAAGCTTTAGCCCCTAGTGTGACTTTATGTGGTCATAGGACCTTTAAAGAGATACTTAAGGTTAAATGAAGTGATAAGGGTGGGCCCTAATCCAGTATGACTGGTATCTTTATAAGAAGTGGGCACACCCGGGATATGCCCAATAAATGAGGGATGACTGTGTGAGGACACAGTCAGAAGGTGACCATCTGCAAGCTAAGGAGAGAGGCCTCAGGAGAAACCAACTCTGCCACCAACTTGATCTTGGACTCCCAGCCTCCAAAACTGTGACAATAAATAGAAATAAATTCCTGTTGTTTAAGCCACCCAGTCTGTGGTATTCTGTTGTGGCAGTTCTAGCACACTAATACACAGCCTGTCCCAGAGCGGGGACTCAATAATTGTTTGATAGCCAACCATAACTACTGGGCATCACTGGGTTCTCTCCTCCCTCACTATATCTGGGGGAAATGAGACTGATGAACTTGCTTGAGTTAAAAGAAACAACTTGCAGACATTCCACAAGCAGAAGGCCACGACGGTCATGCAGGTAACTGCCTCCTCTGAAGCAGAGCTTGGAACCCACACAGATGTCTGAGCTGGGAACTGGACTGTCACTTAGTCCGAACAGCTCTCCCTCTACGAAACCTCTGACCTTTGTAAACCACCCCCCATCCCCAGCCTGAATGCTGACAACGGGAAGGAAGTCACCCCCTAATCAAACCACCCTGTACAGTCCTGGGGAGCTGAGAGTCAGCCTTCTCGGGGAATCTGAAGACACTGATGATTCGTGGGTATCTGCTTAGAAAGGGAATCCTTCAAGAGTGAATGGAAACTTAAATCCCATTTAGCTTGTTGTCTTATTTTAGAAATAATCACATTTTTAACAATCTCATTTGAACCCATTGTGCATTGTAGTGACTTAGAAAATAGCCCTGATGCCACACAGTCCTGTTTCAATTACAGCTCTGACATTTAACAGTTCTGTGACTTCGGCAGTCACTTAATTCAGTAGGTACGGTTTCCTCATCAGCAAATGAGGAACCATTTACTTAATAAAATGGATAAGGCTGTTGGGAAGATGAAATAAGACAAGGAATGCAAAGTGCTCAGCACCATGCTCTCAATAAGTCATAACGATGATTATACTATTACTGAGTCAGATTTTATTATTAATAATTAATATAATAAATGTTAGCACTTATTGAAAAATGTCTACTGTTTAACAATTATAATCAGAGAGAATACTAGTATAAGTTCTCTGTTTTCTTACCAAAACGTTTGCTCTCAAAATTAAATTTTTTATTCATTGAAAAGAGCTTGTGCTAGATCTTGGTCAAAATATGCAAGTCAATGAACTCAGGGATATCTTGAAAGGAGGAAACATTGGTTTCGGCCTGGTGAGGCTTTTCTTATTGCAGTAACCTCCAAGCACCCCTACTGGAGGCTTTGAAACTCAGGAATGTAAGTCTAGACAGAGATTATCTTTCATTACAGTGTTTTAATGATCATCTCTTCTCTGACAAGAAATTTATGGCCGGCTGCTGAAACGTTAGTTTATTGATGATGAAAGTATCAACTGTCCTTGATACAAATAAACATGTTTTCTGAATCATAAGCAGAAAGACCAGGCCCTGGGGGCTATGCAATTTATGGGCATTCAATTCTCATCAATGTATTGTCAGTATATCCAAGGAATCTGACAGGTTCCTGTTTCAAGGATGGATGTTCTTGCCACAACCCAAGGAGCACAAAAGGAAAGGTCCAGCCTTCTAGGCTTGAAGCCTCCATTATCACCCAGGATTTAATATTGGAACCGGCCCTCAATCCAGATTTTTCTATTCCAGGTCTTTCTGGATTCAGTACATTCAATACAGAACTTAGCACAGAATTTGGCAGCTGTTGAATAATTTCTGTGTGAGGTCTAGACCTCTGTTGAAGGTGCCCGGTGGAAGTTCCAATGAGTAAGCAGTGACTCCTAGAGTTGATTTTAGAACGGAGGATCAGTGGCCAGCCTGGTGGCACGGTGGTTAAGTACGCACATTCTGCTTTAGCGGCCCAGGTTTCGCCAGTTCAGATCTCGGGTGGGGACATGGCACCGCTTGGCAAGCCATGCTGTGGTAGGCGTCCCACATATAAAGTAGAGGAAGAGGGGCACGGATGTTAGCTCAGGGCCAGCCTTCCTCAGCAAAAAGAGGACGATTGGTGGTAGACGTCAGCTCAGGGCTAATCTTCCTCAAAAAAAAAAAAGAAAGGAGGATCGTTCTCATACATAGGGAGTTGATGGCCAGTGTAGATCCCATGGCATGGAGGACGCCATGGCAGAGGCTGTTGGCTTGCCTGCTCATCGTTCCTTCCTTCACCCTTGCTAGCACAATTTTAGGCCCCTTCCTGGCCCAAAGAAAAATTCTTGACTTGTGGGAGACAGTCGTGGCAGTCTCATTTCCCTTGCTGAGACAGGCAGGTATGTGATGCCATGACGGCCGATGCATCATGAGATGGGTTCTATTGGCAGAGGCTTCTGCAAAGACGTTTTTCAGTCTTTAAAGGGTGGCTGAGACAGGAACATTCTTCTCTCTTTCCGCCTCTAGTCATTGATACATGCAAGTGATTTCTAGATCTTTGGCAACCATTTTGTGACCATGAGGTGAGCTTGCCTAAGAAGATAAACCAATGTGCTGGGGAAAGAAGAGCAGAAAGTCAGAGCTAACCAGGTGCTTTAAGATATTTTTGAGCCCTTGAATTAACCAAACCTGAAACTGCTTGACCTCCTCTTCCTCTTCTTTTTCAGGCTTCATTTGATAAGAGATAATATATTTTGTTGTTGTTGTTCAAGCTACTTTTAATGGATTTTTCTGTTACTTATAGACAAAAGCTCCCTTTCTTAAAATGACTCCACCTTCCCACTGATGTTTGAAAATACCCCCCACTTTACTTTCTAAGTGGAAAATGCCCATGTGAGTAATATGAGGAATGGGCACCCTAATTTAACTTGGTTGCATTTGACTGGTTTCTTCTTATCTGAGATTAGTGGAATAGACTGAATAAAGGAGGAGGAATGGCAAGTTGGGAGCAGAGGATACTGTCAGGAGGGCAAGCTTGGGAAGCACTATGGCATAGGACTTGAAAATGGCATCATTAGATCCCTGGGAGGAATCCAAAAAGCAGAAGAGAGGTATAGAAAGTCTGGACAGAGGCACCAAAGATAAACTTCCCCTCCTTTTAACTTCTATCTGTAGAGAGATATCTTGGAATCTCTTGTGAGAGGGGTGGGAGAGGTTCATTCTCAAGGGGAGTGGGCAGCCATGTGGGTGGCAGCTCATAACCCAAGTAGCAAGCAGATTCTTATTACAGGCATAGCAGGAAAGAGTGGAAAATGTTCATTTCCCCCTTTTCCTTAGTATCAGGAGGCTGATACAGTGAAGTAATGCCCTCAGGTAAAAAAAAAACCCAAACAATTGTATTTCCCAGCCTCCCCTGCAGCTAGATGTAGCCATGTGACTGAGTCTGGGCCAATAAGATGTTAGTAGGTATTGAACTGCACCTCTGGGAAACTGCTTACAAGGAGCTGACTCAGCTGTAAGGCTCATCCCTCCTTCTGCCTCCTCCTCCTTCTGCTTTCTGTGGCTTGGAACTCAAATAAATGGACAGAGTTCCAGGAGCCATCTTGGATCAAGAGGTAAACCTTTTGGGATAGAAGCCAAAAGGCTGAGAATGATGGAACAGAAAAATAGGAAGAGTTTTTGATGACTTAATGGAACCATCAAGTCAGCCCTGGACTAGCTGTAGCCATGGACTTTTTTTAAGTGAGAAAATAAACTCTTTGGTGTTTCAGCCAATGCTGTTTTGGGTTTTCTGTTTTATGCAGTTGAACCAAGCCCAAACTGAAACAGTGACATTTTTGCTATCCAAGATGTCAATTGCTGTCATTTGACAATAAAATTGGCTATAACACTGTCTTGAAATGCCTATAAAATGTCTTTAAGATATTTTAACTTTCATTCTTCTGCTGAAAGCCTGTGGACTTCAGATTCAAGTGCTTCTTTTACTTTAACGGGAACTTACAAAGTGTGAGACCAAGGACGTTGAGCCAGGCCCCCACCCATCAACTAGACCTAGCGTGTATCTGTGGCCCCAAGAAACCCCTGGCAAGGGCACATGTTCTTCCTCCTCGAATCCACTTCCAGAGATCAGGAACATAATCACAATCATCCCACAGTAATTCTATCACTCATAAATTTATCTCGATGTTACTCTAAAGTGGTTTTTCACTTATGCTTTTGAAGCATGTTTCCTAATTTCACTATTCCCTGCATATGGTGGCATTTCCTTCAATTTATTATAAATAACCCCCTGGGGCTTGTATAATGGGGTTTTGTACAAAAATTCATCTTTTGCTCTGTTTCCAAGTTAGATAGTATCAACCAACAATATAGGCCCTTAGTTCTTTTCTTTGTAGGCAAAAGGGGCATCATTTTGGTAAAGACTTAGAGTGTGCACAAGCGTCTGATTTTCCTCTCCTTCCAGGCCCATGGGGAGATTATACATTCCCACCTTCTGCAAGGTCATGTGATTGGTTCTGACCAATAGGCTGTTGAGTGGAAGTGACAGGTGGCATTCCAAACCAAAGTATACAGCTGCTGTTGTGACCATCTCCAGTGGTGAACAAGAAGGCCATGTGTGCCAGATGGTGCAGCTATGAGACAATGGAGACAACATCACCCTGGGACCCTGAGTCGCCACGTGTGCAGGGACCCTACTAACTCATATCTGGCATAGAATGTGAGTGAGAAATAAAAAAACTGCACTATGTTGAAATTCCATCCCTTCCCCATCCTCACCCCCATTCTACACATACGCAGCACACACACACACTTTTAATCCAGGAAGGAAAAAATGTTTGCTATTTTGCTTCTACTACCCTCCTATCATTTCACTATTGGTCCTGGCTACAGAAAGAGATTGGCCTAATGTCCTCAGAGGTCAGATGGTGACGACTCCCAGGCCCCTCATCTGGATTTTAACTGAGAGTCCCATCTCAATTTTCCCTGCATTAAGAAAGAAAGGCAGAAAATGAAAGCACTTGGAGCTTATTATCTTCGCCTGTTGCAGAAATGCCTTCACTGAATTACGAGTCAGGGTTATGCCAGTTCATGGGGCTGATATAAGAATGGTCTATTCGAAATGCATTTCTGTGTCTTTTATAAAATCACAGTTGAGCACAGCTTTGCTCACTGGATTATTCAAGGCCTCATGTGTGGACCTGTGAAGCAGGCACCTGCTGAAGTTCAATTCCAGGGAGGACGTTCACCTCTACAGACTGGCTTGTGTTACATAGTTGTCGTTCCCTGAGAAGAGCAAGAAAAGTGGTTTGCTTCCGGCCTTAGCCATAAGGAAACCTGGGATCAAATCCAAGGCCCAACCAAGGAAATAGCTTACTGTAAGTTCCCACACGTCCACTCCTGCTTTCTTCAGACCGCCCCTCATCACTGTCCTAATTTTCAGATGGCTTGATATTTAATGTTTTCCAGCTTGAAGAACACAGAGTCCATCACCTCATATGAAGCTGCGAGCTCCGTCCTTACCCAAGTATCCACATGCAGGAAACAGGCACCAGGGGGTCACTGTCTACAGCCATCCAGCCAATATCATTTATGGAGGGCCTAAGACGCACTCATGGATGGTTTCTCTTAGCTTACATTTCACATCCTGAAATGTTTGGGGCCAAAGGAAATTTGGGAGATTTCTCTAGGAAGCACTACTTTAGAAAAATCCTGAAGATTACACCCAGGTGGATAGCTGGGATCTGCCTGGTTCACACTTTTTCTAGCCTCTGTGAGAGAAGCCCTTTGGTAACAGGCTCCAAGCAAGATGCAAATGCATGAAAATAGTTCCACCAGTCCTCAGCTGATTCTTAAAAACAAAACAAAAAACTTTAACTACTTCTTAGTTTTCATATTACAAAAGCAACACACGTTCATGAAAGGAGAAAAATCAGAAAAGGAGAAGGAAAAAGCAGAAATGGTAATAAGTAACACTTACTAGAACATTTTCTGAATTCCTAGATCTGTGCCTAATCCATTGGCATATAACCCTGGGAGGCGGGTACTATTACAATTGTCACTTTACAGATAAGGACCTGGAAGTGGACCAACACTAAATTGCTTACCCAGTGTCACAGCTCCCAGCCAACTAGCGATGGAGACAGAATTTGAATCCACGGCTGTTTGACAAAGTTCAGTAACTTAACCTTGAACAACTAAAGCACACCCAGCCAGCCAGAAACACTGTAGATAACTCTGTGTGTTTCTTTCAGAGCCTTCTTCTATGTGTGTACTCCTGTGCGTATTTGTAACAAAAGTAGATTCACACAGTACATGCAATTTTGTAAACTGCTTTTCACACTGAAATTGAAGTTCTCAAAATATGTTAAGTTCTCTGAGTATTTTCAAAGGCCTTTCAAAACTCTAAATTAATTATATCTACTCATTCCTCCCCAACTCAGCTGATGATGATCAACTGTGTAATAGTAGGGGACATAATTCTCATAAAGATGTCCCTCGCATAAAATCAGGAAGAGCTCCCAGGAACTCACAGAAGCTCACGGCTCAGGCAGGGACTCAGAACCAGAAGCCCAGAGTCCTAGCCACTACACACAGATGCGCACGTAGGCACATTCCACGGTCAGAGACCCGTAGTGAATGTCAGCATTAATGAACAATTGGCAAATGACATGTCATTTGTATGTCAAAAACAAAGCTAGCTCTTTCCTTCTTTTACCCCAAATCAGTGGTTTTCATGAATACCAAGTATGCCCACGAACAAGGACTAATGGATTTGTAATCAGCAAACATGTTTGACTATCACACATTACACATGCGGGAGAACCAAACCTTTGGTAAGGTTTGGAACCAAGGCTCAGAGTCAAGATTGTGCTTAAAAGAATAGATAACGACCCTTAATAACTGACATATAAAAAGCACCTGGGTTCGTGACTGTTTTTTTCTGTTGTTTCTTGCTGCCCAACATTAATCCTGTCCAGGTTCTGTTTTGCTTTTGTCAACCATATCTAAATATATGAATATGTCACTCTTTCAGACAGACACTGACCACAGATCAGAGGCCAGAGAAATTGTGTTGGTGGAAACAGAAAGAAGGACTGTTGATTCTACTTCTGAGATTGGTGTGTGGCTTGGAGCAAGTTTGTGTGTGTGTGTGTGTGTGTGTGTGTGTGTGTCTGTGTTGTGTGTTGAATGTGAGCCAGAAAGACTATGAACTGGGAAATGCCTGTATTTAAACTGTATTTCTTCTTCTTTTTTTTTTTTTTTTTTTGCTGAAAAAGATTGGTCCTGAGCTAACATCTGTGCCCATCTTTCTCTACTTTATATGTGGGATGCCTGCCACAGAAAGGCTTGAAAAGTGGTGTGTAGGTCCCTGCCTGGGATCTGAACCAGCGAACCCCAGGCCACCAAAGCAGAGTGCACACAAAGTTAACCACTATGCCACTGGGCTAGCCCCTGCTTTTTTTTTTTAATCTTTTTTTTTTTTTTTGCAGGGAAAAATTATCCCCAAGCTAACATCTGTTGCCAATCTTCCTCCATTATTCTCCCAAAGCCCCAGTACATAGTTGTATATAGCTGTAAACCCTTCTGGTTCTTCTATGTGAGCTGCTGCCACAGCACGGCTACTGACAGACAAGTGGAGTGGTCCTGCACCTGGGAATCAAACCCGAGCCACCAACACAGAGCACACCAAACTTTAACCGCTAGGCCATAAAGGCTGGCTCGGAAATGTCTGTATTTAAATCGAAGTGCGGTGTTATAAATTTATATTGGATCTGATCCTATCTTTGAAGAGAGAGTAAATTGCTCAATAGAGGTGCATTAATAGAAAGATAAAGAAAACGAACATATTCCAGCATGGCATGTAAATGCTCTGGGGGTCGCTGTCTGTGTTAGATTATCTATGGCACCTCACCCTGACATTAGCGTTAGTAATTACCAGCTGCCTCCCTTAGTGGGGAAACATGCTCTGGCGAGGCGCAGAAATTTCATTTCCTGGAGAGCCACTGCAAGTACAATTTGTATAGATAGTGCATATGCAAATCTTCCCATACATGGAAGAGAGTTAAAAAATTTTTAAAAATGCATCTGTATGCACCCAAAAATATAACGTCTTTGGACCTGAAGTCCAACTTCTGTCAACAAGAATTAACTAAATATTTTGCACTTATTCTGTGCCCACTTTTTATCAATGCAGAATTGTTCACTGGAAGAGAAATACACTCTAAAAATTCTACTGTAACTTCTCCCCCTAAATAATGCCATATGTTTTCTTTCTGGAACTCCGACAATAGGTTCTGTGATAAGAGTGCCTTCTACATGCCAACCAGAGAGGCAGAGTGCTGGGTATTTTTGTGAGTTATTTCAATTAGTCCTCACAAAAATCTTTTAGGAGTAGAACAAGGCTCACTCAGGCTCAGAAATGAGTCCCCACATCATAGACCTATCGTCATGTTGTCTGTGAATCTAATTAGTGACCTAAATGCTACAGTTCAGGTCGACATATATTTATTGATCACCTACTGCGTATCATACACTGAGAAGCTAGAGGAGAAACAATAAAAGGATTTCAATAAAACAGAGTTAAATGGCTATGAGAGAGGCAGGCGTGAGATACTAGGGGTACAAGTTCCTTAAATATTATGCAACACAAAATGGTAACTCCTGTCTCCAGATGCTTCCATGGTCCCCAAATTGCTTCCTTACCAAGAAACTCCTTTACCATTCACCCTCCAGCCATGAAAGCACATTGCTTTGCTTGCTGTCCAAAGTGACTATTTCAGGTAATGGAGGAAATTGCAACAGAAGAAACATATGAACAAGATAAGTTTCCAAATGCATCTCTTAGGTACTATTCAGGACAAAATGAACAGAAATAAACAATCCTCCAATATCAGGTGACATATTTTATACTTTTCTACCCTGTGTTTTCGGAAGGGAACAGAAAGAAAAATGCTCCTAAATCAGGGTTTCAAAATCAGATGCTGGTATTAGAAATAAGATTAACCTGGTCCCTTAACAATCAAATTTATGACTAGTAAAGGGTTATGAAAAATTCTATCTCGATGTCAAACGTAGGAAATACAAAGTCTTGGGAGGCATATAATGATAAACTGCAGCTTGAGCAATAAGCTCAGGGAAGGGAATGAGCAGTTCAAGAGTTCAGAACACGTGTGTTGGAAAGGTGTTCAGTTAAAGAGGAGGGCGCCTCCAGACAAAGGCACCGAAAGGTCACCCTCATAGTCATTTCATCTTCATTACAATGAGGGAGCCTGTGGCCAAAGTGCAAGCACCAGGCCTCAACCTGCACAGAGCAAGACTCATGGGGAAATCAAAATACGAAACCAAAGTAGATAAAGCAATGCATAGCTATTGGGACCTGGGATTCTGAATACAGACCCAGCCATCCAAAATAAGTGTGATACGAACGGCCCCTACCCCTGGTCCAGCTTCTTTTTTTTTTTTTTTTTTTTTGGTGTGAGTGATAGATTAATTAAAGATTACAATCTATCTTCTTGAGAAGGCCAGAGAATTGGACCTGCAATCAGAAACTTAATTTTCTTTCAGCTAACTGCCAAACTTAAATTTGTTCTCCCAAATAAAATAATTTCCCCCATCTGTGCAGCTCGAAATTCCACATGCCAAGAAGACAGTGTTCAGGATTCTCCCTGTAACACAACCCTCACCTTTCAGCTTGCAGGAATAGGGGGAAAGGTCAATTTCATTTACTGATTATCAGCAGGCTCCTGAAAACTAGGCGAGGGCTGTGGAAACGGGAAAGGGGGCCCTAACTCGCGCCCGCCTCCTACACCTACCTGAGCAGGCCAAAGCTGGTGGCTTTCCATTTGGGAGTGCCATCCACATGGGTGAACGATTCTAACTCTCCCACCCACCTCTCCAAATCCGTACAAAACCAGCTGCCCTAACCCGGCCTCCTCGCCATTCCAAAGGAAACTTTGTCCATCCCTACCTACCCCATAGGAACTACAGCCATGGAGACCCAAATTCTAACTCTGGTCCCCAACAGATGTAACAACAGCAGCGACAGCATAACTAAACACCCTGTCTCTGCCTGTGTATGAATATGGATTTTATCAGGTGGATTTGTTTCCAATTACAAGTGACATGGTTTAGCCACGGCCCCCATGTCAGCATGACCAGTCAGATTGCAAGACGCATGAGAAAAGGTAATCATACAACAACGAGGAGGATGGAAACAACTATAATTTGTTGAGTTGAAAGGCAGTGGGTCTGCCAGTTACGGCTCAGCATCTATAGTCAGTGAGAAAACCAGCTCCACCACTGAGGAGCAGAATGACGTAAGAGAGCTTCCATCTTCTTAGACCGTCATCCACCCACCTGGAAAATGGACATCAGCTATCACTGGGGTGTTCGGGGATTAAGGATTAAGTTGGATGACAGATGGATAAATAGAAAGATGGATGAATGAAAGGAAGAAAGGAAGGAAGGGAGGGTATTAACACTGACATTTAAAAGACTTGGCCTACAGCCAGCACATAGTGAGCGCTCAGTACAAGGGTTCTGTTGTTATCCTGAGAAGTCTGTTCCAACTACAAAGACATGGAAATTAAGAGAGAAAAAATAATCCACATAAGCTAGAGGCAAGTCGCCTTTCCTTCTTCATGATCTGTCATCATTCTCCTCTCCTATTGCCATCATGATATCTACATCAGAGGTCACGCCTTAGCTGGCTAAGCAGGCACAACCCTATGCCCGCCTGGGAGTGCATTGGTCTGCCTGGAATTGCATTGATTTGAAGCTGAGACCTAATGGGGAAGGCTCAGATAGTACCGTTCGTGGCCAGTGTCTGCACTGGGATATGTACTGGCAGTGGGAAATTGCAGAGGGAGAAAAAGAATCAGAGCAGGCCTGAAGCAGAGTCCCAGCATGGCTTAATGGGCAAAGCCGCATTCAAGGATCACCTGGGCAGCCAATTACTCAAATGACAAAAGGTCACAACCCCCAAGACCAGTCAGGAATATGGGCCCACTGGGGGTACCTTCTGTCTCACGGCACCAATCACCTTCATTATCAAAGGTTTCAGTCCTCATGAACTCATTCGGCTGAGAACCTCAGACTCTGAAATCGACTGTCGGTGAAAACATACAGTTGCATGAAGGATATGACATTTACACTAAAAACTTAATTTAGACAGGGGCAGAAGTGAGGAGAATGGTGCCAAATTATACCCAATGACATTTTCAAATGTATGTATATGCCATGGGGGCGAAACGTTGTCTAATACAGTTTTCTGTCATACTGCATGTATTTCAAACTTCAGGATAATCACAGTAATCAGCATTTAATAAATGCCTACTGTATAAGGCGAACAGTGGTAGGCACTTCACAAACGCTAGCTCTAAACTTCCAAACAACTTCATTAGGCCCTCGTGGTTATTGCAGACACCCAGAATACTGAGAGCGAACACTTAGTGAGTGCTTACTTTGCACCAGGAGCTGTGCTCCACACTTTGCTTGTAAGACTACATGCAGGACTTCCCTGCCCACTCTCAATTACTCATCCCCACTTTACACTGAGCAAACTGAGTGCTAGAAAGCCTAAATTCCTTGTTCAAGGTCACAACTCCGGGAAGTGGTAGAGACGGACTCCCTCCGACCCATGTCTGATTCTGTTCTTTCCCTGCCACAGCTACCAAAGGAAACGGTACTCTGGGAATTTCGGAAGGTGCATTGTAACTAAGACCATCTACTTAATGATCACAGAGAAGAAGTCAGTTCAACCTCCCTTATTCATCAAGAGCGAGAAGATACCAGCTGAAGTAGACCTCTTCAAAAATGATTCAAAAGTCTGCGGCATCAGACACAAAGGCAGTCTCATTTCTGAGGACCCACAGACGTCCCCCTTCCCTCTGCTTCAAGGCAGAATGGGGGTGGGGTGTGCATGAACCAGCTGCAGGCTCTCTGCACACTGCAGTCCTCTCCTGACTTCTCTTTGGAGAAATGGAATCCTACAATTAAATCCCAAACATGAAAAGTGAGTAGTTAGAGCTGCAGTAAGGAGATGGAGAGAAGATAAAGCAGAGAGTCATTACACCTATCATCCATCTCCCGGACTCAGAAAGACGGGGCCATGGAGACCTAATCCAGACTTGGTCCCCATCACCGATCACTCAGACTCTGATGGCGGAAGTAGAATTAACAAGTGATGTTTTCTCCCTAAGCAGACCCTGTCCATCTGCAGCCTCTGTTCACAGTGCAAGGAGAAGTTCCACGCAATGCTGTCTCAACACAGGGAAGAGACAACACCGGAAGAGAGAGGGAATAAGACATAAACTGCTTTGCAATTTCTCCTCGTTGACATGAACTCGGGAGTTAGGGGCGTATCCATCTATAGTCACAATATAAAGCAATATTGCAGGGCATTCTCCCAAAATACATGGTTTTGAAAGAGTCACTATTTAGACTAAAGGGAAGAGACAACTGGCCTCCACACTGGGCCATCATCCCTCTATTTCACCTGTGTTTCTGTCTAAAATTCCAGGATGCTTTTCTTGCCATGTGCCTGTGTCCTCTTCCAGCCTTGGGTCCAATCATGCCAAAACTATCATTTAAAAGAAAAAAAAAAACTTTTAATGGTAGAAATTAGATGCTGTGGACATCTAAATCAAAATTGAGTTTCCAGGGACATGACAATGGTCATCTTTCACCATGAGTCTCTTGATGGTTTTCAGTTGGTTGTTTCAAGGAGCCACCAGGATTTACAAAAGCAAGATTTATAATAACAAAGAACAGCCAGTGTATCTTGGGCACACATATTGTGCCAGGTACTATGCAAGCTGCTTTGTTCTGATTGGTTGACTTAATCTTCATAATGTTCCCAGGAAGACAGGGTTTTTCCATTTTTGATATATGAGGAGACTCAGAGAGGGGAAGCCTCCTGCCCAAGGTTGCACAGCTAATACATCTAGGACGACCACATTACAGATAAAGAGTAGCCAGATAGTTCTGAATTTCTTGTTAACTCAGGGATCCAATGATTCTAATATTCATATTCCTAGTATGACTTGAATTACAACCCTGGCTTATATCCATTTTCTAAGAACTCCCTTGGCATTCATCTTTTAATTTTGGCAAATATTTATAGGGTTACTATTTTGTACCTGGCCTTATACTTACTACCTGGGGTCTAACTGTTAACAAGATTGATGCACGTCTACCCTCATTGGGCTCACGGAGAAGACAGACACATAGAGAAACAGGATGATCAAGCGTGCTAAGAGTGATGGGGATCTAGAAACTTCCGAGGGAACATTCAGGAGCAGCACAAAACTTAGTCCTCCAAGACCACGAAAGGCTTTCTGGAAGAATAACATTTAAGCTGAAATCTGGAAGATAAGTTAGAGTTAGGCCTAGGGATGGAAGGACAACTTTCAAGGAGTAGAAAAACCACAGGTCTGCCACTCAGAAGAGCCCATGATTATACCTTGCTATCTCTTACACTAGAAATCTTTCAGAAACTGAAGTTCATCAGGGAGACTCTGTTAGAAAATGTTATTAGCTGTGCTTCTAATTCACTCGAAATCCCAGACACCAAATGTGCATGATGAGGAAAGACCCCTCTGTTCAAAAGGGGAGAAGGGCCAAATGCTGCCTGTGGGGCCAGCTGTGTGTCATTTGTCAACCAGCTCCCAGACACAGGGGCCACCTGGTCCATATCTGCCTCCCCTACAGCTGAGGGACTTGTGCACATCAACCCCAAGAAGCCAACAGGCTGCCAGAGAAAAGGCCCTCCGTACATGAGCCCCTCTCCCTCGCTCGTTTTCCATGTACAGTTGATGAGATAATAACAACTCACTTTGAGTCCAAACCATGTGGTTCAAGTATCCTGCTTCCCGGTGATCTGGTCTGTTCTGCAGATAAATTTTAGAATATAAGAAGGGATGAGTGGATTTCCCATGAGTTAAGTAAACGTTTGATCAATGTTGGAGAGCAGGGAGCTGAAGTCATAAGCCCTGGCAAGGAATGCCAGTGCAGATAATCTCTGTTGCCAAATCTAGGCAGAACCCAGGAGCAACTTGCAACCAAGTCAGCAGAGGGACAATTAACATCCTCTTAAGAAAATGAAGGAGGCTAAGCCAGGGTATGCACTTGTATCGACTGCCCACCCATTTCTTCATGGAGGTGTCCAAACGGAGTGTCCCGATTTCCCGAAGTTTTATTTCAGAGCTCAGTGTGGTCGCAGAATCATGTGGTGAGATTTGAAAAAGCACACAGCTAACTCCCAAGTCCTGAGATTCTGACTCAAGAGGTCTGGAGTGGAATGGGGAAATCGGCATTTCTAAGAAGCACCTCCACATGATTCTGATTCAGGTCCAAGTTTAACAGACACAGCCAGAGTTCAGGGCCATTTTCTTTGAAGGGTGGGGCAATGAGAGTTTTGACTGATATTCTTTGCACGTTTAAGAATTCTCTTGATTAGCATGTATTGATTTGATTGCATTTGCAAGCATATTTTTTTAAGTGTGTAGTGTGTATACTCATAATTTATAGTGCTGTGCTGGGCACTTCACACTTCATAATGCTTTCTTCTCAAACAACATAACCTTAAGAAGCCATTCCCCTCTAGACAGATAATTCACCAAAAAAAATTCCAGCATTCCTTAACTAACCACTAACACAGGTCATGTCTATTGTCATCTACACTAACTCCTGCAAAACATTCTTTCCACTGTTAACATGGGGACTGATTGGCTGATAGATCAATATATTATTTTGGCCCTGCTTCATTTGAGTGAGAAAATCACAGGGTTTTGAAAACATAAAAATGCATAACAGTGAAAGCAGGGGCCTAAAGACCTAGAGGACGTCTTTTGATATCAGCTACTAAACATTCAAGTGTATTCACTGGTAATTTTGTCTAGTGAAACACTTGTATGTGAAAATCTAAACTGAAATCCATCACTTGCTTTTTGCCAGGAGAGTTAACAAGAGCAAATAGGTTGTGGACAACGAGACAAAAAGTTACTATAATTAGCAGGTTTAAACAATTTGCCTAATTATCCAACTTCATACATTGGGGAAAAACTAAAAGCATTGATAGCAAAATACAAATGATAATTTTGGGTGTAAGATAGTAATGTATTAGATTAGATAGTAATATTAATAATCACAATCTTATTATACAACTGTTTTAACCAAACAGGCTGAATAATTTAATCAAGGGAACCATCCTAAAGGAGTTCTGGAAAAGGGTTTCACTCCTTCCTTGTCATCCTAAGGAAAAACAAAAAGGAAATCCCCTGGGGCTGCCCAGTGGTGTAGTGGTTAGGGTTGCACACTCTGCTTCGGTGGCGTGGGGTTCCCTAGTTTGGATCCCGGGTGTGGACCTACACACTGCTCATCAAGCCATGAAGTGGTGGCATCCCACATGCAAAATAGAGGAAGGTTGGTACAGATGTTGGCTCAGTGACAATCTTCCTCACACAAAAAGAGGAAGATTGGCAACAGATGTTAGCTCAAGGCCAATCTTCCTCACAAAAAAAAAAAGGAAATCCTCATGAAATTATCCATCAGAGGATGGAAGTGCTGTTCTTGCTTTTGCTCTCCCTCAAGGCAAACTCCCAGGACTGTCGAATATCAAAGTTTACCTTTAGGCTGGGAAGCTAAATTGACACCTTTGTTTTAGTTTGTCTAATTTCTGGCTGTGAGCCTCATGAGAACCTAGGAAGTTTCTACCAAACATTGCCAAAACTCATCAAAGAACCACACCCAAGTGAAATGTAAGCAGCGTTAATGAAATGAAGACAATGAACTGAGAAGGAATTAAGACCATGCACTGGTTTGAAACTCTAGTCTGGAAATTTGGATTGTAAGGTCATTTCTCTGTAAGGTCTTCTCACCTGTCAAATAAGCAACCTACCTTATATGATGTGGAGATTACATAAGATAATCTGCTGTAAAATGTTTAGCACAGCTACTAGTATATTATAAGTAGTCTATAAATACTAAAAATCATTGGGGCCAGCCCAGTGACATAATGGTTAAGTTTGCGCACTCCATTTCGGCCGCCCTGGGTTTGCAGTTTCAGATCCCAAGCTCGGACCTACACACTGCTCATCAAGCCATGCTGTGGCAGTGTCCCACATACAACATAGAGGAACATTGGCACAGATCTTAGCTCGGGGCCAATCTTCCTCAAGCAAAAAGAGGAAGACTGGCAACACATGTAAGCTCAGGGCTGATCTTCCGCCCCTGACCTCCCCTCCAAAAAATTATTATTATTACTATCTCTGTCAGCAGCTGGAGGCAGAGCTCACTGGACTGAATTTCATAGGGTGAAAAATGTCAGATATCAACCCAGAAATATCCACAAAACTCTTAGAGAGTTAGATTTCTAAAACTATGATTAGCACCACGTGTTGGCTTTGCTTCAATACATGCCTTGGGGTCACAGACAGAACTATATTTAAGTATAACTGGTGCCCTTTATTATCCTAGGTATTTTATAGTATGCATTTAAAGAAATTCTGAGAAGGGGCCCACAAGACTTCATCAGACCGCCCAGAGGGGTCCCTGGGACAAAAAGACAAAACAAGCAAACGAAATAAAACATATCTAAGAACCCAGGTAAATAAAGCAATAGGAGAGCTCACCTCTATGAAGCTATGTTAGGATGCGTTTGATGAGGGGCCACTTAACATCACTGATTTTTATTGGAATTTACATGGTGGAAAGTCCTTTTCTGGGTAACCAGTTCTTCATCTGTGATGGGAGGAAGCTGGGAGTCTAAGATCTCCTGGTTCCCAGGTTGTCTGAGCCCTGCTCCCTAATGCCAAACATCAAGAACCAGCCACTGAAAACCAAATAGCCCTTTTCATTCTCCTCAAACCCCTCACTAAAGTTGATTTTCACAAGCCAAATTTAAAAATCAATTAATAAATTACAACTGCCAAAGAATGTTAAAAAGCCGAAAGGCACCTAAGAAGTGCTTGGAAGAAACAACTAAGCATTAAGCCTGAGATAAATGGGTTTGCCATGTGTTTACAGTAATGTTGACTTAGCATCCCAAAGCAAAAATTCTCTTACCTCCACTTACCAATACTTTGTATGATAATAGCAGCATTAATTTTAAAATGATCATGAATCAATCATGAAATCTGATTCTTGTTTTTACTGGCAACAAAACCCTCTAATTAGCACCTTGAATAAGAGTGCTTTCTAGATGGGCATTGGTGAGGGCAATCTTCTGCTGTTAATTCTTTGTTAATTACCCACAGTAAAGGAGGTTGAAACAGTCCCAGGCTGTGTTAAAATCCCCACCCCTCCCAGTGACATAATCACTTTGAAGCTTTGCAGGATGGGACAAGGCAGAGTTTCTCAACCTTGGCACTACTGACATTTTGTGGCGGGGGCTGTCCTGCCCATTGTAGGATGTTTAACAGCATCCCTGGCCCCGACCCACTAAGTGCCAGTAGCAGCTTCCATTCCTCACCCCCTTGACCCAGATGTGACAACCACAAATGTCTGTAGACATCGCCAAATGTTGCCTGACGGGCAAAATCACCCCTGATTGAGAACCACTGGAGTAAAGAATACCCTCCACACTGGGTTATTATAATAAAGATTAAATGTAATAACATATATTTTAAAAAGGCCTAACATGCTGTCAGGTGCACAGTGGGACTGAAATATACATGGTTAAATATAGCTAAAACTGATCAACCTAAGGGACACAAACCGAATGGAAAAGACACTTCTGCCACCAACTTAGAAGAGTGAGTTAAGTCGATGCTGTCCTCAGGTCCTGCCGAATCTTTCATCCCTAACAGAGCGTTTTTCAAAAATCAACTTTGTTGAAGTGTAATTTACATATAATAAGCCACATCTGTTTAAAGCGTATACTCTCCATGTGCTTTGACAAATGTTTACACCTGTGTCACACATCAACCTCACCAAGAGCAGGAGGGTTCACGTTTTGATTTGCTTCAAACTCACTTTGAAATAAGAATAGGCCATGTGCTATATTCCATATCAAAACCTTTTCCATTAAATTCACAAGCTTGTGATCTGGCCTCTTGGAAGCCATTAGTTGGAAGTGTTCCAGATCAGCACTCCCTGGGATGAGCTTTTCTAGGATCTATGGTGGGCTTCATGGCTGTGACACCTGCATAGTCACACGGGGCCGCACACTTAGGGCTTAATGCTCTGCAGTCACCATCTTGCAATTCCTAATAATTTTATGTCTGAATCTGTGCTTTGTAAGTGAAGACCGATGGAACAATGGAGCATGTACTGGGGGCTGGAGTCTCAGTTCACGTGTGTGTCTGCCCCGCCTCCCTAGGATGGGTTCTCAGCCATCTGCTCTCTGCCCACTGGCACCCTGGGCCAAGCCAGCCCTTTCCTCCTAACCCCACCTCTAGACCATTGATCCTTACATCAGGAAGGTTGGACCACTGACATTTACATCAGGAACCTCAACCCAGGTTTCCATGGCAGCAGATATCTGCATCTTCCTGCTGCCCTCCACATCTGGTCCGGGGGGGGGGGGGCGCCTGGGGATGGACATAATGAAAGGTTGCAGCCTTGCCCCACCCTGGGCTGGCAGGACCATAGTGTGTTGGGATGGTGACTGGGAAAGGGGCCTCTTGCTCACCCTGATCCAGGTCCCAAGAGTGTCCCAAGGTGAAGGTTGCAATCCTTGGGGGATGCCTGTCCATCCGAGGTTGGGGTGGTGGGCCCATAGAGAGAGGACAATAACTTCCCAGATCCTGGCTGGAACCCCATATTTTCATTTTGCACTGGGTCTGGCATATTATACAGTCTTGCTGAGACCTTTCCTATTTCAGCGTCTACCTTTAGAGAATCACTTGCATTAGACCTCTCGCCTGATGTTCTGGTTCACGGCAGTCAGGGGAAGGATGGCTCAGTGCCACCATGCTTCCAGACATAAGTAAGGATCCAGAACCACTAGCATCTTCAAGGTCTTCAGATCAGCAAGCGGTCTGAAGCAACTAGCAGTAGCCCAAATGAGGCCTGCACTGACCCTGCTTCTCTCTCCCTCTGCTCCCTCCTTCCACTATGGGTGCAGTCGGGACCTTCTTCAGGGTGCTCTGATCTCCGCTCCTCTGTTCCAGTGTTGCCCTGGAAGAATATGTTAATGACGAGCACTGTGCATGCATGCACCAAAATACCGTTGCAGAAGCTCTTTCATCAAAATTACAAAAGCCAGAGCCGCTCACTGCATGTCAGAGGCAGCTCTGATGATCCATGTGCTCTAGGACCATAAAATATAATGTTCCAATCAAATGATAAATCATGCTTATATGGTTTTTATATCTCCATTTAGAAGGAAAAGAATTATACTTTTTGCCTCAGGCCTTTTTCTTAAAGCAGTGCTCAACTTCCTGAAACTTCTGGTGAGTCTCAAGTCAGGGCATCCTGTGTCAGAGTCAACAGAATGGGGACAAATGAGGAAAGAAGAAAGAGAAGCATCTGTAGCTGGTGACAGGTGCCAGGCAGTTAAGTGCTCACTCTAGCACACCACTGCCCTTCCTCTCTCTTGGGTCCTAGGAGTGGAGAAGACTGTTTAAAAAGAGAGAAAATACTGTTGGCATTTTCTTTGTCACTGTCCCCTACAAAATGCAGTGGAAGCTGCGAGGCATCTTGCTACTCAATCCTGACTGAAAAGTAAGAACCACTACAAGTATTTCTTGCAAACAAATATTTTCTACTATATTCGGCCTTATAAGAAAACATATGTATTGTCAAAAGAAATTAATTCATGTATTTTAACCTCCATTGATAGATAAATATTTTTTATTACGTTGCCAATAATTAATTAGTTAAAAGACAAATGCGAAATCTCTAATCAATTACACTTTACTAAATAAGTTGGATTTTAATGGTGGGAGATTAAGAAAGAAGTATCTGATGAAAAACGATTTTAAACAACAAGAAAGGAGCCACATACATGGTTGCATTATCCATAATGGCTGTGTCTGGTTCCCATGTCAGGTATATCATGACAATTTTTCTTAAAAACCAACAATAACAGTACCTTAGCAATAAAAATGGTAGCTTTATAAAGAGAAGGAAGCACAAAGGAGGGAATCAGCCCAATTGCACTAGAGATTTACAAAGTGAAGTTTGCAGGCTAAAACACAATTCATGTTATTTGATGTCGACTTGATAAACGCACAAATTGGAATTGCCACAATTTAATGAAAGTTCCTGTGTGATACACAAGAAACAGAAACCTAAGTGAATTGTGCTTGAGTATGGTAGCAAATGTTAATAAAACATGCAAGGCAAAAAAAAAAAAACCTACTGGTGTTTCTTAAAACGGTGCTGTGTTCTAACCTGCAATTTCTTCCCCTAAAACTCCCACTCCTGGCTGTATTCTGGGCCTCCCAGGAGAGCCCGGCCTCTGCAGGGAGAGTGCATGCAGCTGTTTCCTGATGCCCCGAGGGTCCTGTTCTCATAAATCAGACGCCCTGTGCTGGACATCATGCATGAAGGAAAACGTAGCATCTTTCTACAAGGAAGCGTGACTGTGATGTGCTGAAATCATTTCCACTTACAGTCCCCACCATATTACGAAAAACAAAAAGCCTTTTCACCCATGAGGAAGAAAAATAAATATGGAAGAATAACTCTTTTTTTTTTTCCCATTGGACTGTCCAGGGGGAATTAAAATACCACCACCCGGATACAGAACACAAGCATTTAAAATGCACAAGGACTGACTCGAGTTGCTACCAAGCCCGTGACCTTCAGCTCCCCAAACATTTATGATTCGATAATTACCGGATGGTATGATTACTGATGGCTCTGCTATTTCCTCTCTTGTAAAACCATTTGAATATGGTAGGGTGAGTGGAATTCTCAGCATTTGCTGGGAATTGCAGTGTATCCGTCTACAGCTGTCCACTAACAACCTGGAATTTATACATATTGGTACACATTAAACACTATGAAAAATTAACATTGTAGGTCCTTTCGTTTAGATGTGCGGATTTAAATGAAGGTAGTCATTGTTACTACTACTATTACTATCATCAATAAATAGAGGTTGGTAAGCCACTGCTCAAGAAAGGATTTAATGCTTCATTTCTGCTCAGACCAGCATTAGATTTTTAACTTGACCAGAGATTCGATTCTGACACCTGATTTTATTACCCTGTGCTCTTCACTTGTAACTTTGCCTGTACTTTTTACCAAAGCTAGCACTAGCATCTCATCTGCTCAATTACTTATTAGTGTTGCGATAGAATACCATTTCCTCTTGCGGCTGATAAAATATTAATCAAAAACAGGAACTGAGCGATTTCCCAGTGTAGATGTCTTCTAATGGTAATACAGGGAGTCAGAGAGAGATCTGGAGGTCATATAATAGCTTCTGAAGAAGGCAGAGAGGAGTGACATCGGAGACAGAGGAGAGATCGCAGGCAGAGCCCAGGAGTTGGGTAAGTTATTACCATTCGACATAGAAGAAAACTGCCAGAAACGTGAATGGAGGTGACTTGTGGGAAAAACCTGGGTCTAAGAAACACTCAGAGAATAAGGTTTTTGCTTTTCTTTAATATAGAGCAAGCCTTCAATTAACCAGAATGGTGTCTTGATTTAATTAGAATTTTTTTTCATTCTAAGCCTCATTTTTCAACTACTTCCAGGCTTCATGAATCAAATTCCTGCCTTAGCAAAGAGAGTATGACAAAGATGAGGGAATCTCAAATCAACTTCTGAATTTTAAATAAATGTCTTCCATCTCTTCCCTTCTCCTCCAGTCTTGTGTACGTGGAGGGAACACGGGCTTCAGGTGTAGGTGGCCGTGGGCTTGCAGCCAGCGCTCCCACTCACGACAAGGTGACTCCCTGACAAATTACTTAATCCCTCTGAACCTCAGTTTCCCGAAAATTTGCAAGATTTGTCATGAGTCTCAAACATTCACTTTCCCCAGCTCCAGTATCAAAACTATATACACACCCATTGAATGTAGACAAATGTCCACCACATCCTACAAGCTGAACAACACACATACACAGACACATCCCCCTCCACGGCACCACCACTTTTCATAGGTCTATGGTTTAGGGTAAATTCATATTCTTGTGGGCTTATTATACTAAGAAAAAGTTGTTTTTTATTTCTTAAAACATTGACTAAATACTACCTGATACTTTGAGAAGTACTCCTTCCAATACTAGTAAAATAAAAGGATACTTGTGAAGGTAAGAATCTTGATAATACCGACAAACTAAGTTGGAAACCAATATGATGAATCCCATTCCTTCGGTTAATGCTTATTTAGAATTTACTTTACATAGATTATCATATTTAATTCATTAACCTGCACAACGGCCCTGTGCTGTAAGTAGACTGCCCACTCCTCAAAGGACGAGGCCTAAACAGAAGATGATTCACCCAATTTTACTCAGCTGGTAGATAATGGTATTAGAAATGAACTTGGGCCATGCCTTTTAACTCTCTCTGCCTCTCCCACATTCTCCTGATTCTGGTACTCTCCTGGAATATCCCCATCACCACCCACTTGCTCCTATTAAAAAGTAACATCTAAAAGCAGAGAAGATGCACAAAATATCTCTTGAGGACTCTCCAAGATCCCATGGGATTAAGAATTAAGTTATATAAGTAAGCTGTCAAAACTTTAAATCTAGAAAGTCATTTTATCACTATGCAGTTGAACAGAATCAACTCAATTCTCCTCCAAGACTTAGGCAGTGTGTTTCTAGAAGGGTCTGGAGGCACTCTCCTTTACCCTGTCAGTTCAGTTCTTCATCCAGCTCTACTCATCGGATGACCCCCCAACACCATTATTTATTTTGAACTCTTTTGGTTCATTTTGCTTTTTAACACTGTGGCAAAACACAAACTCATTGCTCACCTATCAGATACCACCAGGACATACCCTTAGCTTAGAAATGCTGGGCCCTCAGAGGCCTCGGATAAATAGGCAGTTCGTATCAGCTGTTCCATTACCTACCCCTGTGATTTGGGAGGGTGAAATGTTCACTCAGATACGGGGGTAGCCAAAGAATGGGTTCACAATGCTTTCCTCCACCCCACGTCCTTCATAACAAACACTACCAACCAACCAAGGACCCCCGATGCCCCCACACCCCAGCCTGGACTCAGCCTCAGCATGCTTTTCCAATGGACAATCTAGACAGCCACTGCCCATTTGTGTTCAGCATCCAAGATGACACTTATCAGAGATTTTCGTTCTACAAAAATACTAGCAAAGGTAAGCTAGCTACCTTCTAATACTTGTATGAAAACATGTGTGCATAACTGGTAGAGATTCCACCTGCTTCTTCATCGTCAAATATTGGAATCAATAGTCTTCCAGACATGAATCTCAAACATTCACTTTCCCCAGCTCCAGTATCAAAACTATATACACACCCATTGAATGTATAATTATAATCAATTAATACTGTGATATGCTGGTGAAATTACTCTTTTTAATGTGTGTACTCTTAATTACCACCCACTTTTACATCTAAAAAATTCACTCTAAGTTGAGTGTTTCTATCAAGATTTTGGCTCCCTTCAGCACAATCCATTAGATTGATAAAAATCCATTTTAAAAATGTAGAGTCTGGCCCAGCAATCCCACACCTGGGAATCCATCCCATAGAAATAAAAGCATCAGTCTGGACATATGAACAAAGATGCTTATTGTATCACTATTTGAGGCCGGGCGGGAGTGTGGGGAGAAACTTTGGAAACAAAATGAACGCCCTTTAGTATGTTCAATATGGGGAATGAGTACATAAATCCTGGCATGTCCACATCAGGGAATATTATGCTACAGTTGGATGAGAAAAGAAGGATATAGAACGGCATATGTAGAATGAGTCTATGTTTTCTCGAGCAAAACTACCCCCCAAAAAATCTCAAAAACCCTAACTATATATTTGTATCTGTGTATATGTATCCATACTTAGAAGATACATATTTAAATTTAAAATAGAAGCATAGAAAAACTTTAGAAGGAAACAGATTATTAACCAGTTTTACCTTATATGGAGGGGGTTGATGGGGATGGGGGATAAAGTGAGTGAATGAGGGTGGAACTAAGCCAAAATGGGATAAAAATGGCTGTCCTAAAGATGAATATTCTCAGAACAATGCACTTACTAATAATAAGAAGAAAGAACAATAGCAAAAAGTCATGTAGCCCTCACTACGCTCTCAGCTTTACCTAAGCATTTTTACACATAAAACTCTTTTCACCCTTACAGCTCGGTGAGGTCGGCATTCTATAGATGAGATAACCGAGGCACAAAGGTCACCCAGATAATAAGCAGAGCCAATCAGCTGTGCTTCAGACTACATCGTATCTATAATCTATCTAATTTATAAGATTAAACTAGAAAAAAAGCCAAACAGAAATTAGACATCCACTTTGGTAAGTGACAAGAAATCCAGCACAGAAAACAGTGACGGATTTTTCGTCGGACACCCCATCTGGCACAGGCCACTTTTCCCACACTGTGGCAGAGCACAGCTAGGAACCACCATGCCTGTGAGTTCCAACCATCACATGCACACGCTCCTGGGCAGTGATTGACATGTCATTTTACGCATAGTGAAATCACGGGCAATGCGCTCCTCCACCGCTCTGTAAGGGGAATTCCTGCCTTGAAGCCAACCTCCTCGCGGGAAGCAGCCACTGTTCTGGCAAGATGGAGACCTCTCTGAAGGTGGGGGCACACTTGTCTTTTCACCAAAATCCCTCTCCCTGACCAGTCAGGATTTGTATCGGCTCCTCCAGGATGTGACCTCTGTGAGAATGGGGACTTGCCAGGTGTGGCCGGCTACTGTTTCCCCAGGGCCTAGCACCGTGCCTGGGACACAGTCAGTGCTCACGAAATTTCTCTTCAATGGTGAAATCTAGGTGCTCAGTAAATATGTGTTGCTAATGTTAAAATGATAAGTTCCCACTGTGTAAAAATGGAAAAATTACTCCTAAAGGAATTGTGTGTTTTATACAAAGATAACATTTCTGATAATAATAAAAACAGCAATGTCAACTGCCACGTATTAAGCTTCTATTTAACAGACATTTGCTGGATTCTTTATATATATATATATCACATATGAACCTTACCAGAATACTTGGAAATACATATTATTATTTGTTCCCACATAACGTGAGGAAATTAAGGCTCAGAGTGTTTAATTCCCTGACTCAAGGGCATACAGCTAATAAGGAAAGTGCCAGAATTCAAACCATCCTTTCTCTTTTCACTCCATCTCTGAGATCTGCACACCTATGCTCACTCTTTAATAAAGACTAAAGAATAAGGTATCGTAGGTCGCTTCATTTAAAGTTAGACATTCAGAATAAGGAAAAAAAGGCTGTACAACATTGTTCTTAATGCAGATTAAAGCAAACCCAAAAACCAAGTTAAGTAGATTCATAACATGACTTGCGTGTGTTTTTTAACACCTCTCTTGATATGTACTCAATGCACAGCCTTCTCCAGCCACACCGCCTCACACTTCAAACAGACAAGAATCACACAGAGCGCTGAGGACGCTTGACAGATGTGTTAATGCAGGGGGATATTTCAGTTTCCGCCCTCTTCGGACCACAGCATGACAGTTACAGAATTCAAATCCATTTGTATCCCCCGTTGAATCCCACATAATTCAGCAGACATTCATTACGATGCCATAATGATATCACACAGCCATAAATACATATGCTAAGAGTCGAACAAGACATTCATATTTAAACATAGCTGGAAATAATTTCAATCCTGACGATTCTCGATTGCTCATTCTATTGCTTTTCTCTCGATGCTTAAAATGTTAAAATACACGTGGAAACCAAGAATATAAGAATAAAGATGTATGTGTGTGTGTATATATGTGTGTATGTGCGTGCATGTCATAGCTTCCAGTTCAGCAAAAAAGG
Organism: Equus caballus; assembly: GCF_041296265.1. Classification (NCBI taxonomy): domain Eukaryota; kingdom Metazoa; phylum Chordata; class Mammalia; order Perissodactyla; family Equidae; genus Equus; species Equus caballus. The sequence goes on along the minus strand of NC_091686.1, from coordinate 26,759,894 downwards.
AATTCGAGTATCAAGTTACATCTGATAAATATTTTGTTTGAGGAAAAGGTAATTTAATAATAGATGAGAAGCTCCTTGATATGTCAATTTCAGAAGAATCATTCACGCTGCTATAAATGTAGTCCAAGATTTTAATATTCTGAGATATCTGCTTCATATTTGAAGGATGGCTGCTCTGATTTCATAAATAAGAAACGCATGTAAGACTTTTTCGTAAAACTTTTAAAAAAATATATAAGGCAAACAAATAGTGCAGTTAAAATTAAAGGCACTTTAAATCCATCATTTCTAAAGAGGAGGAAAAACAATTTCTCAGGAATCAGACCCATGCCTCCAGAACGGAGGAAACAGATATCTCGGATAACATAACACCAATAATGACAACGTTAATCTTGATCTTTTTCTTATACTTCTCAACTGCAGACGGAATAACACCATTTGTCTTCAGCCTCGATGATGTATCCATTAACAGCTCTCTTTCCGTAGTATTCAGACACCTTGCAACGGATTTTTGAATTATTTAAATGGAAGTAGCATTAGAAAACCCTCATGTTTAAATTATGCTAAATAAGTATTCTTTCAGCTGGACTTTTGCCTGTGCAAAAAATATATATTCTGCAGGCATGTAGGAAGGGCTCAGAGGAATATGAGCAGACGGCACATGTGCAAAATGGAGAATGATGTTTGGGGAACAAGAGTGTACAAACAAGCTAAATGTGCAGGACATTCTAAATATGCAGACATTCTCGAGGGAATTTGAGTTTGTACATTTGCAGAGATGATGTCAATTGTCTAAAATGCTTCCAAATGTCCAGAAAGCTCTGAACGTGCGAATTTAAAATGGATGGAAGTTCAATTGCAATAAATCATGCAATATCCATACTAGGGAATATTATGCAGCTATTAGAAGAAATGAGTTAGCTCCTTATCTATTGACCTGGAGGGACGTCCATGATGTATTGGTCAGGGAGATAAGCAAGCGAGGAGCAGCACACGGTGCATAAACAGGGCAGCATTCTTGTGAAAGCAAATAGTACACTCTCCTTATATTTGCCACACGGGACCCTTTATGGATGGAAGAGCTTGGAGACTGGATGGGATGAGGGGCTCCTCGTGGGCTGTCAGCTGTGGTCACTGGGCAGCCGGTATGGGGACTGCAGAAAGAAGTGAGGATGTCATGAACTTTGTTTCTTGCCCTTCATTTATACGGTTTCATTGATTGTGGTGAGCACTTGCTAACATTTAATCGGTGAAGAAATTTTAATAAAAGGGGTGGGGGAGGGGAGGGAGAGAAACAGGAGACCCAAGGATAGAGAGAGAGGGGAAGGCAGAGGGAGGGAGGGAAAGACAGAGAGAGAGAGAGAAAGAATGAGAGAGAGAAAGAGAGACACCTAACAAAGCAAAACATTCCTGCTGGCCAAAGCTGGTTCACCCTCAGGAGCCTTGCCACTTTGCCAGGATGCCAAGATGGGAGAGTTTTATTCTTTTCTTTTCTGTTTTTCCTAAAGTGAATATGCTGACTTATTTGGAAGAGGACCTGTGCCCTCTGCAAAGCCACCTTGGCAGAAGAAAGTGTTGCTGAAGTGCTGAGCTTGCAGGCTTGGTGCCTCATGGAGCCCGGCAGGTGCGAAGGCAGGTGCAGAAGGAGCTGTGGTGGGGAGAAGGGGCAAGACCAGGATGTGATCAAACTGATGGAAGCCTTCCATGTCACCTAGACACTCTGGGTCTGGTCAGAGAAGGGTCTGTGAGCCTGCATGGTCCCATCAGTGGTCTTCCAAGGAAGTCCCTAGGAGACGTGCAAGTTACCCATCTCTCACTGGGGGTACTTCCTTGGAAACAAATGATCACAAGGCCAAACACAGCATTAAAACAATAAATAAATAAAAAAGGCTGGTGTTTTATCTCGATGCTGCTTTCAGATGCAAATATAATCCCACTTAACTCGTGTTTACTGACTCCCTCCTATGTGCTTAGCCTTATGTTTATTATGAAATTATAATATCTTAAACTTACCAACACAATTTGAGGGCTTTTTTTTTTCTGATTATAAAAGTGACAAATTCATTTCAGAAAATGGTCAGCTATAGGAACATATTTTTTTAAATGACAAAATTGCCCATAGTTCTCCAAATGCAGACTGTGACCATCTTACTACAGGCTGTATTCCCAGCATCAGCACAGTGAGTGGCACACAATCCATATCTCATCAATGTTTGTTGAGAAAAGGGAGGCAGGCAGGCAGTTAACTTAGAGCAGTACTATTTATGCAAATCTGTTTCCTATGCCTGTATTTTTAAATAACAAGGAGACCGCCCTGTACATATTGTTTTCAAACTGCTCATTCCACTTAATAATCTATCACAAGCCTTTCGCCAACACCAAACGCATTTTTTAAATGCATCAGAAAACCCTGGCTCTCTGGCCCTGGAGCAGACGGTACCTGGTATACGTGATACCCGGCAAGGATGCTGTTATCAGCGCTGAGAGCCCGGGAGAAAGGTGATGATGTTCTCTCTAAATGTACCAGGGCGGCTTGAGTAGATTAGGATCATTTCCACTCTGTCACTTTTTAGTGCACTGCACTGCTCTTTACCTCCATGGAAAAAAATAGTGAAAACGTGCCAAGGCGAAAAACTTCACGGGTCTAGTAGTGAACTCACAAGCTGTTTCCAAGCAGTTGTAAACACGCACACTCAACTGCAGCTGCCGCACGTAATTAATGTGCTAATTGTACATAATTATCTAATTACTGAAGGAGGGAATCAAAGCAAGTGCAGTAGTAAAGATATGAAAATGGGCTCCTTTTAGAATACTTTATAGTATGACGATCTCACTATTTCTGAAAGTCACTCTAACTTTTTGTCTGATATTTGAGGGCTCTGTAAATAGAGAAGTCTTCAGAAATGCTTTAGGGATATTATAAGGTTGGATGATTTTGAGTCATTCCATTAGCAAAATTCAAAAAATATATATATGGAGAAAACTCTGTCATATAATTAATCTTTGCAATGCTGTTTTAATCAGGACTTGTAACAGACTCCTGGGAATAAAGAAAGTTTCCCAGTGGATGTTCCAAAGAAGGCTGCCCCCCCCCCCCCCACAAAATGATAAAAGGGAAAATAAAGTGGGGGTTAAGAGGAAACATAAGTTTGGCAAATACTATTTGTATATCCTCTGGGTGTTCCATACAATGCTGTCCCATAAAATACAAAATAAAAAAGTGTGTGGGTGGGTGATAAATGGTCACCATATAAGTTTGGAAAATATTGTATTCTTTCCCCTTCTCTTAGCGAGGTATAAGAGACATTTGCATATAAAAGGCTCCGATAAGCACTGCATTTCTGAAATAGTTTTGACCACAGAATCCTTCTTTATTCACTTCCTCTGTGCATCTATAAACATCAGTGTAATTCATAGGCAATCCATATTCAAGGCCAGGTTACTAGTTTACTATCTCCACTGGATCACTGATTCATCATAAAATGAAGCATTATTTCGAATTTGAACCCAAAGTCCCAGCCCAACAGGAACAGCCTTATAATAAGATACTTGAGAATCTAAATCAAATTCCTGGTTGAGCCCCAAGAAGCATCATTTTCCACTGATTGCTTCTCCCATAAACATACTTACCAGGGCTGTGGATGCACTACCTCGACATCTATTTCTATGACCAAATAATTAAATCTTCCATCAAACACTACCCACAGTATTTCTTGAGAACATTAAAGGTGCCACGAATTAATTCCACCTCGGAAAAGAATAGCCTCCTACTTACACAGAAGGTATAAATTAGTATCTTTGGAGTATAATTTATTTTATTAATTTGCTCATTCATACTCTGTATGCCTCCAAAAATGATTCAAGCTATCCTTTTTTTCCCTTTCTTCTTCTTTTTACTTTTCTTAATGCTATCATCAAAATTCAATGGGCCTTGACAAACGGAAGGAATGAAAACACAAACCAGTTGGATCCTCCAAAGGCACATCTTCATTACTTTTACTATTTAAGTTTAACTTTTAATCTTGGGTCATAAAAACTGTCCTAATAAAAGATCCATAAATATCTCCTGAATGTGCAAAGGAGCGACTTTGATGACCCACGAGCATATGCTGGGCTCTTTTTGCTGATAGGCCTTAGTACCTGTGACCGCCTGAGATGGAACGCTGAGCAAGGTGTAGATGGAGGTAAGAGATTCCAGCTAGAAGGTTACATAATAAGTGACAGGAACTGCTTCTGCTTTCATTTTTAAATTTCATTTCAAAAGGAACAAAACAATATCCTTCATTTATTTTCAAGCCAGTCGGGCAGATTTTGGCATCAACACTTCAAGCATTTTTGAAAAATTAATTATACATCACTTTTACATAAGGACATAATTGCCTGGGATGTGGGTCTCATTAAAGTCCCACCTAGAAATCTCTTCTCTTTCAGTTTTGCTCTGTGCATCGTAGGGACTCAATTCTTATTTGCTAAATGAATGAATTCCATTTGTACATTGCTTTTTTAAAATTCTGTTTCTAATCATACATTGAATTCTAAAGTAAATATAATTAATTGTCAAACAAATGATTTCAGATTATAAAATGAGTTTTAGTGAACACGTTTAATTCAACTGAACACATTTTTAAGATTAAAAACATTCAAAACTCAACATTATTTTTCCCTCAAAACTTTTTCAAATTAAATTCTGAAAACAAATATACTTTTAAAACTATATTATCATCATAGTGTACCTCTGCATGAACAATACATAAGGATAATGGCTTTCATAATGTGATGCATAAATGCAAGTTTATAGGAACCAGCAATTTATAATATGAAATATTGAGATTTTTTTTCACTTATATGGCTTTTTCCCCTTTTCTGTAAAAGACTATTCTGCGGAAACACTATAGGTCCATGATACTTGATTACCATTATTTTTCTAGTTTTCTTAAATTAGAAGCTAGTAGCATTTCTAAGTTTAGAATATTGGATAGAATACTCTGTGTTTGAAGTCAGTGTTTCTAAAACTCTTTATTTCTTCCGCCTGGCAAGTTTGATACAACTTCTTTTCATATGCAAAGTGGATCTAGGCGGTCCTATCTTACACATTCAGTGGAGAAGAATGTGTAAAGAGAAGTGGCTGCCTGTTTTAGCACTAAACGGATAATCTGTCATAAACAGCATGCTGCATTTAATATTCAGATCGAGACGTCTCTGTCTCCTTCCTGCAGACCCTCCTGACAAAAGCCATCCCACGTCTGCCAGGAGTATCGAGTCCAGCTGAGGACAAATTTCAAGATGAACCTAAAATCAATTCGCCATCAAATTTTCATGCCTCTCCCAGACGATCTGTGGCATTTTAATTACGAGCACCCTAGGCGGGGGGTACTACAGATATTGACACTTTGCTCCTACAATAAACTTTATTGGCAACCTCTGTCTGAATGCAGTACTCAACTAGAATAACAAGAAATATACGAGGATATGTGAGCGGGGAGGTACTGTAATCACTCTGACACGGTTTTGTTCAAGGGGCCTGGGCATTTCTTAGGCAATGGGCGTGGGAGACAGAATGACTGGCTCTCAGAAGTACCCATGACCTTCAGATTAGATGTGCCTGCCATGTCTGAGAGCTCTGCAAGCTCCTTGGATCCTTTTCCACAGGACAGTAAGGTATCATCTTGTTTCCTCATGTTTTCAGGTAGATATTTCCAGTGCACGTCATTTCGGAGCTCTCGAAAGATCTCAAATCCTTGTTGAAGGGTCAAGGTGTCTGGGCAGATGGCATTCCTGTAAACTATGCTAAAAGGCTTGACTGAAGGGGACAGAAACCATCCCTGATTAGATTTTGAGACAATGTGTGTGTTCGGGGCGGTTACTGGCTGCCATTATGTTAAAGACAACCATCCCCTGCCTCTTTCTGATTTTTATACAGGCTGTTGGAAGGGCTGCAAATATCATGAGAAAGGGGAGGGCCTACAGTTTGCTACCCATAAAAGATCTTGGCTCTCTGAAAATTAACATCCTGGGACTACAGACATGCAGTACTAACCAGGCACAACGAGCAGCCCACTGTGCTGGGTGAGTTTGCTATGGGCCATGCTGTGCTGGCACATGTCATCTTGCTCCCTCCAATGGCGACAGAAATGAAAACAATGCCCACGACCACTGCCATCTTTGCGGCTTTGTGACCAGCACCAGGGCAGGCAAGTCTGCACAAGCCATCTCAATGAATCCTCAAACATCTTCAGACGTGAGTAGCTGACTGAAGTCAGTCCAGTATTCTGGTAAATGGTTAACAACTGGCTCTCCAAAAATGAAAGCATGCATATTAATACACATACATACATTTATTATAGAGTTTACTGATACAAAGGATGTTAGCACCCAATTTACAAGGAAAAATATGCAATATTCTTTATTATCAATTCCATAGAACCAATTGATTCTCATCCAACACTTTCATTGACTTTTGCCAAACTCTTGTATCCATGACCAAGCTACAGTTGATGAGCAAGTGAAATCTGATATAAATATTGGTTAACACTTTTAAGTTAACCAGTAAGAGGAAAGTGAAACAAACAAGATAGATGTATTTTGGAACTTCACTCATTTTTCAATGGCATAAGTGGCTTCTTTGCTGAATTGGATAAAGTTTTTTTTTTTTTAATATGTTAAAGGAATATTTCTTCATTTTTAAAATAACATTCATAATGTAAAGACTATAGACATGATACTCTTAAATTTAATCTGCATTAACATTGTAATTACTTTCTTAAGCCAAGACAATTTAAAGGAAACAATCAATCAAGCCTTCATTGGTAGTTTTGGCCTATTTCCGTGGTATAAATGCTCCCACCAGGCTGCTATTAAGCTACCAAAGTGATGTCACTGCAGGATGGGGAGAGAAGTGCATTGCCCGCCGTTCAAGAGCATTTCTACATACACCTACAGCTGATTCAGATAACCTCAAGAGCACAGGTAACAACAGTCAGAGATAGTAAAATGACTAGGAAGCATGGAGCTTTGAGTAGTTAGTAACTTTGTTTTGAACATAATTTACTGAATTATAAGTTTATATAAGTTTTAATAGTGCCTCTGTTTAACAACTAGGTCACAAAATTTCTGTCAGCTCCAGCACAGAGCCAGGTCCCAGGTTGACATGAGGGGAGGGCTTCACTGCATGCTGGAAACAGTGCCAAGTGTGCACGAGCATGCAGGCATGGATGCACATGTGTGCAGGCACACACACACACACACACACACACACCCTTTAATAGGAAATCCTGCTAGCAAAATCCCCTCATTGTTTTCCTTGAGAGGGAGATACTTCTGAACACAGGCAGGAGATCCCTGATCCAGATGTAACAGCAGCAGATCATTAAATATCCATGTTCCAGAAAAGAGTTGGTAGGCTTGACAAAGACCAAGGAGAGAGAGAGAACAGCATTCGCCCCTTCTGAGAGGGGAACTACAGCAAGGAGACCTGCCTTGGGGAGAGAGATCCCTACAGGTACAGCTCAGCAGGGTCTGCCCAGGCTGCCTCCCTTTCAGCATCCATGCTCTACTCTAGCTCCTCCACTAGGACCACCAGCTTTTCTTCTGTTCATATGACAGGGAGGGCAGAGTCAGCTTTCCATGACTTAGGAGAGATGAGCAACATTATTACACTCTGAATCTTGTTTGTTTCCAAAGCAAAAACTGATTTGAGAAATAGAATAGGAGTGGGTGTGGAGTCTCAAAAACATACAGACACCATGAGGTCAAGGCGAGGTTTGCCCACCCTGTTCTGCAGAGCCATTAGCTGTCCTGCAGTTAGAAAGCCGCGTCATTTTGTTTAGTCTAAACAGGTGAGAATTCAGAGGCTCCTCCATGCCTTGTTAAGTGGGGTGGGACTCTGGGAACTGTGGTGGGGGCAGCTCTGCTCCCCAGGCGGCTGGGAGCAGCATCAACACGCGACGGCACAGTCAGCTGGTGTCCCCCCTACAGTATTATAATTCCAACATGTCCCAAACTGTTGAGTGCATATATCAAGAAGTGCAATGCTGATTTGGCTCCAGGCAGCATCAAGACATTTCTCCAAGGGTGTCGGGGGCGGGGGTGGTACGTGGGTGACATTGATGTCGCCTGCTGTTTCCTGAAGGATAAGATACTAATATGACATGCCGTGGGCTTCTCTGCATGTATTTTCAAAACATAAAAACACAGACGGCTTTTTATGGACAAACCGGACTAGAAATATTCCAAAGTGTTCCCTAGAAATGCCAGAGCTGTAAAATATCTGTAAGATATAAAATAGAATATCCTATCACTTGTCAGTAACACGGTTTGTTTGTTTCCTTTTTCCTTTTTATTTTTTATCCCTGAGGGTCAGTTGCTGAAAATAAACATCAATGTTTCCAAGCCAGAATTTACATTTCGAATGTGAAATCTAATCTATGTTGCATGGCCAGAAAAAAAAATATTTATATTTATATATTACTGTTAATCTTGTCTTTAAAAAGAGAGACAACACACAGAAACCGTTCACGTCTCTCTCCTCGATGCACTCCTGGTTTTGACTCTTTTCATCCTTTGCTCTCTGTTGGTTGAATATAAGAGTACCATGCATGGCTATCACTTCATTTGAGATAATGCTGCCCTTGCTAAAAAGATCCTGCTTCTCTAGTGTTTACAACAACAGCACAGATTAGAAGGAACTTGAATCTGAAAGAACCTGAGTTTAGCATAAAACAGGCCCTGGGTAAGTAACACTACTCCACAGATAACCTCTAACAGGGCCCGCATGCTAACGCTCCACCCACCTAGTCCATGAGGTGCCACTGGACCCAGGCAGGAGGCAGGTGCGGGAAAGGGACATATGGTCTCTCGTTTGCCCACAAACATTTGGGTGGGTGGACATATTTTTAGAGATTCTGGCTATACCTTCTGGGGATGGAGGGAATCAAGAAAGAGAATGCTCAGACCCTTTCCTCCTTCATTTTTTCTTCTCTTTCTTAAGTTAAAATGAAATGTTACACGCACACGAGTGCTACTCTTCATTTTATAGAGTGGCTAAGTCACTGACCAGATCAGTTCTGAGGCAAGAGCGATATAGAATGTCGGCCTGAGCCAAGAACGCGTTTGGGCCCTGGGCCAGGGGAACGTGGCCTGTGTGTCTACAGGGAGAATGGGGAAGCCAAGTTATGTTTGGAGGGATGCCTCCTATCTCTGATGTAGTCTTTCACATCCACAGAAGCCACTACCCCAAACTTGAAGCCTGTCGCCTCCTTCTCTAGGCAGCCCCTGCTTGGCCAAGCAGCTATCTTTTGGGCACAGATCAACCCAACACCCAGCAGAAGGCCCAGTAGTGTAGAGGGGTCTGGAAGAGGCTGACCGGACGTGGCGTGCCTTCCCTCTGGATCATCTCTGTCCTCTGGAGCTCAGCCAAGGAAATGTGGTTTGCCGAGCCAACCCCCTGCGTCTCTCTCCAAATAGCATTGCTCATGATTACGAGAGCGAATCTTCCTCCATGGCCCTGGAGTCCTCTCCACCCACTCTCTATGCAAAATCAGTTCATCTGGGTAATTTTTAAAGCGTAGCGCTTGGGCCAGCTGGAACAAGTTGGCTCTTCCTGGCCAAATGCTTGGGGCTTCTTCCAGCCTCCAGCCTACGTGCTCCGTGTGCTGGGGAGAGCTCCGAGATATGGCCAGGACTGGGAAGGAGGGATTTGCTAAGCAGGCTTACCAGCAACTTCTCAAGTTTAGAGCAAGCAGAAAGCCTTAGTTTTTGGTGAAGTTGCTAGGCCCCAAGAGGCAGGTCACTGAGCTCTGTAGCCCAGCATTCCAATTCTCTGAAATCTGGGAGGATCTGGGTATGTGGTGTTGGACTAGGCTCTCTGGCTGTCCAGGCCAAATCGATGTCCTAGCCCCTATAAAAGAAAGATGATTTTCATGGGGAAACAGACTCGCTTCATTTGCTTTGGTCTATTCAAGTTCAGGAGTGACCTGAGCGCTAATGAGAGGGTCTGGGGGGCCCGGACTCTGTTCTAGAAACTAGGCTAGTTAAATAAGGCCTTGTCAAGCCAGAAGCTGCCTTGGACTCTTGGCAAGTGTCTTAACTCAGTATGAAATAATATAAACAGAAAAGAACAATATTCCCTGTTTTCTCACTCCAGGCATTTTAGAGGCTGGAAATCAGTATTCATTTGGGATGGACCGAAGCTTTCAAAAATAAGTTCTGTGTGTTTAAAAGATCTTTAGATTTTAAGTTCTGAAAAGTGGGGGTTGCCTGATGTGAAGGATACAAACAGCACCTACTGTGCCTCAGGGGCTCAGCAAAATTCAGGAACAGTAACAGTCCTGAGTGGAGAGAAGGAATTGTATAAAATCCATCATTTATCTCCTTTCGGGCACAAAAACATATATAAGCGTATACAAAAACATACACATTTATACATTCTTCTGGGGGCCCTGTACCTTTCCAAGTCATTATTCATATTAATTAATGTGTGTTTGGTTTCTAAACCACTCAGCTTAAGAACTCAGTTGAGATGTTCTAGAAAGTAAATACTCAGCTGTGCCTACCGCAGAGGGCCCCAAGCATGAGCTTGCAGGCCCTCTGATGCGGAGGTTTCATGTGTCCTGGGCAGGCATGTAAGCCCCTGACAAGCCTCTCTTTTGCTATTTGGAAACTGAAATTAATTCTTCCATTCCTCCCAGATTCACAGGGATGTTCTGAGGAGGAACCGAGTCATATTTCACAAATTCTGGGTGCAGAAGGAAAAAGAAAAGATAGGATTGCTGAAACACTGTCACCACTATTCCCACTTCTGGGACCAGCCAGTCCTGTGAGCATTTATAAATCAACAAAGCGGCACTGTGCGTTCCATGCCGTACGAGCCCGGGGAAGGAAACTGAGAAGAAGCTGTGAGAAATCCTTGAAAACTGGTACAAAGATTCTTAAAAGTCTGAAATGGAGGAATGCATTCCCAGAGAACAACCACCACCTTGCTGATAAATATCAGTTCATAAAAGAATTTAATTTACACATGTGAATCTTAGAGAGTACTTTTCTCAGAGGATTTTCTTTAAGAAAAACAATCTTCTTTAGTTCACTGTTTTTAAACTTTTCCCCCCCTTCAGGGATATGTTGCTCTCTAGAATTGCCAAAGAGCTGTTTCCTAAAACATCCTAGAGAATATATGATTTCATTTTTCCACAGATGCATTTCTGTACACCTGGTATTTCAGTTATTTATTAACCATGCCGTGTTTTGTGGTTTCTAGCTTTATATCTTTAAGGTCATTAAAACTTAATAGGAGAATTAATCATAAAAGAAACCTATCAAACACAGTTGCCAAGCACTTTTTTTTTCTGACTGACATCTTTAAAATGTATTTGAATGTTATTTATTTCATCACACCCAGGGAATAAAAAAAAAAATAACTTGCAGCTTCCAAGTTCAGAGAAAGCATAAAAATGTGATTTACTATTTATTGTACACTTAGGCACATGCATATTATATATTGCATGTTAATCTTCAACTGGCTAAGTTTAGAAAATTTGACAACATTACTGTTTGCTAGTGAGGAAAAAGAATCGACATCTGTTCTCTTCCAGATATGATTCCTTCTTGGAAGGAATCAGAAACACGCCCAGGCCTTCTATTTTCTGGGTAAACTAATAGAATGCAGGCTGTTTGAATGGACAGTCAAACCACAATGCCCCCTGGTGGTCAAATAACGCATAAACTATGTAAGTGTTTCTGCACCTCGTGAATATTTTTAAGAGAAACCTAATATTTAACGACGTAAAATTTTCTTTTAGTTTTACAAATGCAAGTACACAGAGCACGGTGCATTGATGGTGCTTTAAGTGGAAAGTAAAGAGTTGCTTTGCTGTTAGTGAAATTAGAGGCAGATTTAGTTTATCTAAACCACCTTGATCAAAGTTTTTTTTTTTCCCTACAATAAGGGATTATATTTTAATTCCAGGCTGAAGGCTTGGAGTTTGGGGGTAAAAAAGGAATTGCAGCATATGTATTTTTTAAACTACATTTACAGAAGTGGAACGGTCAGCAGATACTTACAGGTGGACCTATGGGTCTGTTAGCTTATTGTCACTTCAGTTAAAATGGAATGAGAGCAGATTCCAGATTTTACTAGAGGACTGAAGACTCCATCTTCCCATCACGCTCTCAGCATGCACCTCTGATAAGCGGCTTAAAGGGAATCTCCTCGGGTCAGACAAATAGTGATTCTCAAGTTCCCTTAATCCAGACACACATTGCTTGTGAGTTAGGCCTCATAAATCTCAAAAACAGCCAGCAACACATGAAAGGCGATGTTGTTAGAAGGTTCAAATACATTCAATGGGAATGTCTGAAACATGGACTCATTAATCATACAAACAATACTGACGTCTTGTAGTAACCAGGGAACATAGTGCCTTCCTTTCCCGGAAAGCAGCTCACTTTACCTCTTGCTGTCTCTGGAAGCCTGGAGGTTCAGAGCAGGAATGTCACTGAATTCCCTCTTCACCTCAGAAGCCAAGCCAGAACAGTTCAGGGTCATACAGCAGGTGCAAGGTGAAGAAGTCACCCAAGAACTTTTGTCCCCTTCCAGAGCTGCCCACTTTGAGAATAATGACTCATTTCTGATGTAAAACATTTCAATATACATCCTTGATGTCACAGATAATAGCACCAAGACATGGCAAGAAAGGATATTGGAATGAAAATATAATCCACACTAAAACTTGTGCACAGATGTTCACAGCAGCGTTGTTCATAACAGCCAGGGAGTAGAAACAACCCAAATGTTCCTCAACGGATGGATAGAGAAATAAAATGTGGTATATCCATGCAACAGAATACTATTCAGCCATAAAAAGAAAGAACGCTATAATGAGGATGAGCTGTGTAAACATTCTAAGTGAAAGAAGCAAGACAAAAGACCACACATTGCATAATTCCATCTATATGAAATGTCCAGAATAGGTAAATCCATAGAGACAGAAAGGAGATTCGCGGTTGCCTAGGGCTGGGAGAGCGGGCAATTGGGGTGATGGCTAAGGGGTGCAGAGTATCTTCGTAGGCTAATAAAAATGTTCTAAAATTGATTGCGGTGATGGATGCATAACTGTGAATATGCTAAAAACCAAGGAATTGTACACTTTAAAAGGGTGAAATGAAGGGCTGGTGCATTATATGTCAATAAAACTGCTTTTTTTTTAAAAAAAAATGATATTGGAGAGCTAACAGCAGGCATACCACGCAGTGCTCCACCGGACACAAAAGCATCCCTGGGTGAAGGAAGAAAAGGACAAAAAGAAGATGGAATGGGGTCAGCCTCCGGAGAAGCACATGAAAACCTGGTCAAGCTGGAATCCCAACCTCACTTCTGCAAAGGAGATTTGATTCAACTCCACACTCCCAGAAACCGAATACATAAACTCCAGGAGGAAGTTACCTTTTTCCCCAGATCCCGGAATCTGAAGATGGGAGACTCTGGATTATAGGGGTTTCCAGCCCTCACTGCCACCCTCCTCCCCCAAAAAGCCCAACATCCTCGCCCACCAGAGATCTGAATTCAACTATCCTGGGACATGTAGTTTAAAGAATTTCCCAGGTGATTCTAGTGTGCAGCCAAAGCTGAGGACCACCGGGTGGGAGACAGTCAGCAAACAAACCAAGTACAATTGGAAGGAAGAGCTGGCTGAAAAGGGAGCCAGCATTCTATTTTGCAGGAAGTCCCTCATTTTCATTTCTTCCCTTCTCCCACTGGTGAATGTATCGAAAACCTCACAGGTATCTATGAGCCGCTGCAGCAGGTGCAAGGTCAGCTTGGGCTCCTCCTTCAGGTGTTCACAAATGATGCCAAAATGTTTACACAAACAAAGATATCTGAACCAACTTGTCTGCTTTTTCACAACAGGCAGGCACCGTTCCAAGAATTGTTTCATTATACAAAAGGAAAAAAAAAAAGCGTGTGTTGAGGGGAGGGGTTTACGTTCAAAGTTCAGAGTTTTGTGCGTATTAACTGAGAACTTCAATTACGAGCACTCAGCTGACCCTCTGTCCCACGCAACATTCTTCACTATTGAATGCCTAGGGATAAAAGCCCACCACCTCCACCCCAGCAAGGCAATCTATATTCCCTGGCTGGGTTTTAATCCAAGCTAAACATCAGTAAACCTGAGTGTGGTACCTGCATTTCTTGCTGCCCAGAGAAAGAAACACATCGGCTTTGAATTCTTTCTTTCCGAACTTCTTTGAGCCAGAAAATATCAACTCCTCTAGGCCCGGCATGGGCGTTGCTGTACATGCTCTCTCTGGGTCTGTACTGATCAATGACGATTTTGGAAAACATTGCCTGAATAATTCATCAGAGAAAAAAGCTTCTGGATTAAATGATATGACCAGGGCTTCCAGCGCAAACATACATGTGTTCCCAAAAAGCTGGTCCAGCTGGAAGGCTGCTCGGCAATAATGAAGATGACACCCAGGCTGAGCCCCCCATTTTGTAAATTGTAATGAGTTGTCTACCCGCCCCTGGTCGTACAAAAATGCTCAGGTGTCTCAGCCAGGTGTTCCAACAGCATGCGCCTGGCACACCTTGCTGTTTTGCTCTATGTGGTGGAATGCTATCACGGTCGACTCAGTGAGGCAGCATGCAGTGTGTAAAAGAAAAAAAAAGATAGATGAAGGGAGAAAGGAAAGAATGAGAGAAGGACAAGAGGGAGGGAGAAAGAAGTGTAAAACTGACGGCTGCATTTCGCGCAGAGTAAAACTGAGTGGCAGTGCGGACAATTCAATTTAATCTTGGCAACTCGAATGGAGACTTAACATCCAAAGTAAATGCCTAGCAATCCATACATTGTTTTAAAGACCCATCTCTTCCCTACTGTACACACACACACACACACACATAGAGTATTGCCCCAACTATAAGTACCTGACACACCTATGCGGACAAAATTCTACAATGACAAGCTGCACTTGGTCCCCCTGGAGCTCCTGCCCTGGCAAAACACACCAAAACCCTCAGTGTATTTTAACCACCCTTGCCTGCTTTTCTGCCTCTCTTACCTTCTCCTTAAAAGGCTCAAAGCAGTGAGGCCTCAGAATGGTAAGGAGGATTTGGTACTCCTTAATCCTAGCTAGCCCAAAGTGGGAATGTCTATTTATAGCATATAACGATGGAATGAAAGGAGGGGCCCATGGCATGAAATTCAAGTTCTCAACATCCAGAGACAATGGGACCTACATGGCCTTGACCATATTTTCTTCATGAGTTCCTTCCATGGATGTAGTTTACATTGGCTGGTGTCAAGTCCTGTGCTGGATACAGGAGCTACAGATAAAAATATAAAGGCCAGTCTTTACTCCTGAAGAGACTAAGCCTAATGGGGAAGACAGTCAAATGCACAAACAGTCACTATATGGGACAAGTAATGCTCAGACAGGAGCTGGAAGGAGCTGCGAGCCACCAGGCACAGAGCCCTTTCAAGACCCAGCACATGGACCCAAAGACAGCTGCTGAGTGACCTGCCATCTCTCCCGGCTGCCAAAGGACAGGAAATCCCCATGAGTCCCACCTGGTCATTTAGAAAGGTTAATGAAGGTGAAAGTAAAGAGGTGGAACAGGGGCCAAAAAGGAATAAAAATAGAGACTATTGGGAAGGGGCTGGTGGACAGCCTGGGGCTCTCCCCTGGGCCAACCCACCCAGGGAGACTGCACTCTGTGAGCTGTCTTGTCATCAGGAGCAAGGCCACAGAGAAAAGAATATCTTGCTTCTTGCCTCCCAAAGTGGTCACTAAGAGGTAGGGGCCTTGAGTCTCAGCCCCAGACTGGACACCTTGAGCTGTTCAGAGACAAGGACTCTCATCATTTTTCAAACAGAAGGAGAAAGGCCCAGACGGTTTTCATACTTAGTAAAAGTCAGTTTTAATCAAACTCAGTTAATTATTGACCCAACAAGGATGAAACCAGAATAAAATCATTTTTGCCTTAAGCCAAACTATTAAGAAGCCTCATATAGTTAATAGACTAAAAGTCCTCAGAATTATTCCTGTAGCCTTCATAATCTTCAATCTTCACTCAATCATTATTGTGCTTATCTCTCAGTGCCGATGAAGGAGAAACAGCTAAGGAAGTTGCATTTATATTTGAGGAGAAAAGGATGTGGAATTGCCATCAACAAATACTGCCATGCTCCTTTACTGAACCAATAAAACAAGACAATGTCCCTTCTGAATTCTTTCAATCACGGAAGCCCCCAATTTTTGCATGTCACTAATTTCCTGTTAAGCCAAACGTGTGCAGTGTTTTCTCTGCCTGTGCACCATTCACTCTCCCAGCAGTAGCATCATCCATAGTGCTTCTCAACGGCAAGGGTTTCATTTTCTCACAAACCTTGTCAGCGGGGTGTGAGCAATTTGGAGAAGTGGCCCCCCCAGCACCTTGCCCTTAGGCGGATGGGGGGGCGGGCGGAGACGTGCCCCCTCCACTCTTGACCCTAAAAGCTCCAAAAGCAGGGGGCTTAGCCCCATTGATGACAGTGTGACACTTACAAAGCAGTAAGAATAAACCACAAAGTACGTGACAGGAAGTCTAACAAAGTTCTTTTTTTCCCTTTATGTTGACAACCTTGATGATTTCCTAAAAATATCAAATTCCCTTAAAAACATGTTTTTTCTAAGTTTTAGCACCTCTAGTATAAAATTAGTCTACCTTTTTTCTTCTTTTTTTGAGATAAAACAGCACAGCCTCTGGTGAAAAGCAGCTAAGGGTGACATCTCCTGACCTGGCCACGGTCCCTGCAATGCAGCACTGAGCATCCACACCATGGGACTCAGTAATCATGGAGACAGCTTAGATCCAATCAAACAAGTGTTTAATAAGCATACAATAAGGTGTTGGGGGGCATAGCACAAACATACTATTTCTGCTCACAAACCCAGTATCCCAATGCCCACTTACTACTTCACTAATTATGTATTGTCATTGGTATATCCCCCAAACAGACCCATAGCTTAAAATTAGTTGGCCTCATGAATATGGAGCTTATATAAACTCAGACCTGAGAACCCGTTGCCTTTGTCTCCAGTTTCTCCTGATGGCCCGTAGCTATGGTAAGATGGTTGCCAGTGGAAAATTCTAGCTTTGGTTATTACCAAATGACCAATCATTGGCTGTAACCACTCTGGTGGGGGACGCTGACGGTGAGGGAGGCAGCATACATGTCAGGGCAGGGGGCCATGCGAAGTCTCTGTACTTTCTGCTCAATTTTGTTGTGACCCAAAACTGTTCTAAAAAACAAAGTCTATTTTGTGTGTGTGTGTGTGTGTGTGAGGAAGATTGGCCCTGAGCTAACAGCTGTTGCCAATCTTCCTGTTTTCACTTGAGGAAGATTGTCAATGAGCTAACATCTGTGCCAATCTTCCTCTATTTTATGTGGGATGCCGCCACAGCATGGCTTGGTGAACAGTGCTAGGTCTGTGCCCGGGATCCGAACCTGTGAACCCTGGGCCACCAAAGTGGAGTGCAGGAGCTTAACTACTACACCACTGGGCCAGCCTCAATAAAGTCTATTTCTAAAAAAAAGAAAAAAAAATCTTGGAAAGGAACAAATTCTGAATAATACTGAAAGAAAAGCTGCTATCAGAGCAAAAGATGGGGGTCTTTTGTGGATCTATACTTTCATGAAATCATTTGGCCCAAATTCCCCTTGGGTATGTACCTTGCATCTCCCCAGCCACCACCACTCCAAGCCTGAGTAGAAATGTATCTAACAGAGGGTCCTCAGTTATTTTACGCCAAGGCAAAGGCATATACAGAGGGCTTTGAGACTTAGCATCCAATACCCCACAGCACCCTACAGAATCACTCCTGACCATGCCTTCTTCCAAAGCTTGCTACTAACATAGGTTGTGGCAAAATTTAACTCCTTTGATTTCTGAGTACTTTACTCTCCCTCTTGGTGGTTTGACAGAGCTGGAAGGGAGAGAATTGATGAGCAAGGGCATCTGTCTTCTACAGCAACTTCTCTCCTTCCACAAAGATGGCCCAGAGAAAGGTGGCGTAGGGATGCTGGAGTGAAATGTCCGAGTCTTGAGGCCCGGCCCTCAAAGACCTTCCCATCCCCTTGGGTACAGCAATCACCAACTCGTAATGAGAAAGTCGATATTTTGGACTTACAGAGCAAGTTGTCAGCAACATGGTCCAAAGGGGCCTCTGTTAGTAGAAAACCAGAAGCTTGGGTTGTGTGGATCATGTCCTTGCCTTCACTGTCCACATGGAAGCAAGCAGGATAGACAAAACCATTCACCACAACACACCCATGGAAATGCAATGGCCAGAGAGTGGTATAGACATCTCTCACATCATTATAGTGTCCAAGTTAGTTGAACAGACCCACAGACTGCCAGCCACCTACCAAGAGTCAGGATTCCTCCCTTAAATTCTACTTTCAGTTCATCATAGACACAAAGTAGGGCCACAAACCACAAGGACATCTTCAGCCATCTTTGTATATACTTTGCCAACTTGGCATTCATTTGTTCATAACTTTAAAAAGGCAGAACACCAACGATGACTACAAACACACCTTGACTTTTTTAAGGGAAATGAAAAATGAATGGGGGAGCACTCCTCCCTTCTGAGGAGAAAGATGGTGTTTCAAGTATTCCCAAGGAGTGACAGGTAGATGGGACAAGCATGAGGAGAGGACTGGGGTGAGGATGGCTGGGGAAGTTAAATAATATCGTGCGGAAAACAGTCAAAAAGAAAGACGAGCTCTAACTGGCCAGAAATTCTGCAAGCAAAAATGAAAACCTATACTTCAGCTTCAGGCGCCCTGTCAGGTGTGCAAAAGACTTTGTGGTTTCCCACTGAAAATTTTCCTTTCTTAGAGAATTTTTGATAATTAGAAATAAGTTTATTGATTTTGATTCTTTAACTCCACAGTAATTTGACATTATAAAAGTAATCCATGCTCATTGAAAAAAAACAAATCAGGTACAGATTGGTCTAAAATAAAACATGATTGTCTTCCTCTGGTTTCCTACCCAAAGCCTTTCCCCAGGAGTAAAGCCTGATGAACAGTCAGCTACACATCTTTCTAGATCTTTTCCTATGTGCACACAGATGCATATTTAGAAAAATGATTTTTAATCAAAAACAATACAAATCAATGAAACATCTCTATTTTGCACTACGTCATGTCCGAGGGGCCTGACCTCCTAAACTCAGCCATGGAACAAGACACCTCCATCCATCTGATGGCAGTGAACTGGGTCAAGGCAAAGTACCTAAGGAGGAAATAAGAAGCCTCTCTAAGGACAAGCCTAAAACCCTCAGAACCGGCTGTCACCATGCGATGGGCATCAGCCTTTTACTCAATTGACAGGCCTTCCTCCGGCTACAGAATCTTGACTGTAATTACAGGAAAGGCCATACCATAAAGATGGGGGGAGGAACTAATTGATGAAAAGTTCAATGTGCTGACTCAAGGACCGATGGCCAAGCCTTAAGTTTCTTTTCCTCAAAAAGCCACTGATGCACAGTCCATTAAGCCACGACCATGCAAGCCCAGGAGATGGTCTATTTCCAATCAAAGCACACATGTGAGGCTCAACAGAAGACGCCTGGCCTTTGCATCAGAAAGGTCTTTGGAGGTCTGCTCAACAAGAGAATTTTCAAACGGCACAAAAGTGATTTGCTGATGGTTTTATTTTCTTTTGTTTATGGCTTTGTGTTTGTTTCATGTTTATTTATTGACACATCCAATGTGCAAAAGGCAAGACATGGCCTTGAGTTTCAGACCTCCTCTAAGCCTCTGGTTCCCAACTTTGTTACCTTCCAATCTTCATAAAAGTCTGGAATCCTTGCCCTGCTTAGCAAGGATGGGTTACCATTAGTCTATCCAAATGGAAAGAAAATTTAGGATGATCCCTTACCATGCAGTGGGTAAGAACACAGACTTTAGAGGTCACACAACTACTTGAGATGCATGCTCTTGGCCCGGTCACTTCTCTTCTAAGTGCCTCAGTTGTCTCCTATCTAAAATGGGGATAGGGGCCAGCCCTGTGGCTGAGTGGTTAAGTTTGTGTGCTCTGCCTCTGCGGCCCTCGGTTTTGCTGGTTCAGATCTTGGGCGCAGACCTAGCACTGCTCATCAAGCCATGCTGAGGTGGCATTCCACATAGCAGAGCCAGAAGGACCTATAACTAGAATATATAACTATGTACTAGGAGGCTTTGGTGGGGAGAAGAAGAAAAAAAACAAAGAAGATTGGCAACAGATGTTAGCTCAGGTGCCAATCTTTAAAAACAAATGGGGACAGGATTGTGGTGAGGCATTCATATATGTCAAGGACACAGAAGGACTGCCATGTATTATATACTTATATATATAAGCAGATGGCCAGTGTTATATAGGTGTTAGCTATATTTACTATGTTGTTTTCCATATATCATCAATTAGAACTTGCAAAACGAAAGATTCTTTTTAAACACCCTGAAGATATTTTACAACTAACTCAACCAGCACTATAGGGTCTAGAATGACTGAATGCAATTGCTCTTCTCTGCTGTATAAAGGAATAATAGACACACACATTAATTACCCACACAAGTGGACATAGCTTGATGCACCAGGTATGTTCCTGAAACTCTATGTGCAGAGATCAAATCACAGCTCCAATGGACTGGGGAAGCTTGCCATTGCAATAGATCCTGCAATGAATCCTTTCTGTTCCAGGGAAGCTTCTGGACAAGTAGCTACCTGTCTTAATATACAAATTTGTAACATGGGACATTTTCTTATGCAGCTCCAGCTTATGGTTGGAGTGAGTGTCAGGCCTGGGCAGACAAGGGAAGTAGGAAGCATACATTATTCCCTTAGGTAATGGGCTCAAAGTTTTTCCAGCTTTCTCGCAGGAGGAAGGGCAAGTTCTGATAGCAAAACATCATTGGGAATAAGATCTCCAAAGGTATGATGGTAACACAGGGGGCCAGTCTATACTCTGCAGGTAGAATTACGACGCTTTTATGAAAATATCACTTTACTAGGATGGTAGATAGAGAGTAGCTCCCATACTGACTCCAGACAATTAGTAATGGTCATGTAGAGCAGTGCGCTGAGCACAATTTTGATTAATTAGTGATGCCTGTCATGGGAGGTGGATGCATGCACGCAGAGTCCTCACCATTCTCCTACTCGTGGTGCAAATAGATTCAGTATATCAGGGATAAAGCTCCTGGTAATGTGCCAAAAGGCTACAAATTGAGGAAAAAATACATTTTGATATGATGATGCATAATCTCTCAGAACCAATTACTCCCTGAATTATAACTCTGTAAATTGTTGCAAATTATTCAAGGCACATAAGCACCACAATAAAATTTCCCTAAGCCTATATACGAAGAAAATTTCAACACACATCCAGTCTCACCTGTGAGGGAAGGGAAACACGGATTCTGTACATACCTCCTTGTGGCAGACCCCGGGCTCCGAGCCCAAGGTCGGAGACCATCTCTTGCTCACATCCATGGTTCTAGAAGTAGCAAAGCACTTTTACATTACATGTAATCAATCCAATGTGGATTGAATGTTGAATATATTCAATTCCAATACACTGTGAGGTAGGTTTTATATATGATGATTAAAAGTGAGGCTAGGAAGTGATAGGAAGAGGCTTCGCTGCTAAAGAGTCACTGAGGTGGTCCCTCCAGGGGGACTGTGTCATGGATCAACTTGCCCACTGGCTAGTAAAGGGAAAAGAAAAATAAATTCCTCAGTTTGTAGACACACACATGCACACACGCCTGCAGAAGACATGTTCCCTTCATGGTGGTACAGCTGACAACATGTGCCTCTTTCAATCTCTACTGGCCTTTGGCTCAAGCCTTCTGCCTCATGCCCTATCAGCTGTACACATGCTGTCTGTGGAACCATCTGCTTCTCTCACTGTGGGAATGACACTTAAGTTGCAGCATCACTTATCTTCCGGGTGTTCATTTAATTGTGATATAAAAGCAGTCAGCCAGGAATCTTCAAGGGAGAATGCCAAGTTTCAGAAATCTAGAGAAGAAGCCCCAAGTGCATGCCACACCCCCTCTTCTGTGCGTTTATAGCAGTAAATATCACCTGCTAAGTTAAGAGACTGCCAGTGCAGGGAGAGAGCCAGGTGAAGATGTTGATCAGCAGCACAGGGGCTGCAGACTCTCGAGGAAGGCAGCTAAGGGAGGAGTGGAATGGAAAGGCGGTGCAATGGGTGGGGGTGACTCGGGTCTCCAGAGGCATCTGTTGCCCCTTCCCATCATCGCCACCAACCCCCACACTTTCATCCTCAAACGACTGTTATTCAAAATAGCTTCACAGGCTCAAATTTTCTCCAGGGGTTTCAGAATCAGCCCTCTTCCAGCTTGCAAATAAAGAACCTCCAGGTGGGAGTCAGCTCCCAGTTTCATTTGATTTTATAATGACTCGCACACACATGCGATGCACCCTCTTACACTTCATTGAAAACAAGACACCGAGCACCATTAGACCTTAAATACAGATCAGCATGAGGGGAAGAAGAGAATTAAATTCAACAACTGTTCACTCAGCACCTATCAGGTGTCAGGCCAGGGTTAGAAATGGAATAAAATACAGTCCTTTTCCACAAGGAGCACATCACCCAATGGGAAAGATGGCAAACTGGACAATCACGACACAGAAGTGCCCACGGTGTTGAGGCAGCACAAGGGAGAAGGCGATCAGTTGTCTGGGTGAGAAAAGGTCTAGAAAGGCTTCGTGGAAGATATGATACTAAGAGCTAGTTTTAAAGGATGAAGAGCAGTTTGCCAAACAACAAGCGAGCCAAAGGCAGGACGGTAGCACGGGGAGAGGGCACGGCTGGCACAGACGATTCAGCCTGGTGAGCTCAGTTCAGTTTGGCTGAAGCATAAAGTTGGCCAAGGAGGAGAAGCGGAAGGAAAGGAGGCTGAAGCAGTGGCCCTGGGCAGGTGAGGGGCTGGTGAGCCAAGCCCAGCAGCTCACAATGACTCTTCACAGGACCTCATTGCTAGTTTTATTTTATGAGCTCCTGCTAATGAGTCTTTTTTTGCAGTAGAGCAAATGGTAATGGGGAAAGGTTCTCGGAGCCATTTCATCCACTGAGTAAACTGAGGGCTTAGACTGGAGAAGAGAAGAAGCAGAGCACTACTTGGTAAGGAAATCCTCACATCTGAAGAGTCACCACACGAAAAAGAGGACTCGATGTAGTTTGCTGCAGGACACAGAACTGAGGACAAAATGGCTGGATGTTCAAGTAAGTGGGTGCTTTCCAATTCAAAGGACATCTAAACAATACAGGGACTTTTGTTTCAGTTGGCCTCTGCACAAGGTCAAAAGGTCCTGTGTCTCTCTCCTCTGTCCCACAACAAGCCAGAAGTCTGAAATTAGTCCAGTGTTGGAAACAACTGAGTATCGTGACCTTCTTGTGGAGAGCGTAAATCAATTTATAGGGACGACAGCAACGAGCACAAGAGAATTCTACCAATTATGGGTGCCAATGCAATGACCGAAGACAAAGGGAACCACATAAATGCATGCACACATACATTAATAATAGATTCGGTCACTTTAAAATAGACTAATTATACCCGAAAGTTAGTACAATGCCAAGTTATTCAATTGTGAAACAATATCGAGTACTTTCAGAATGCTTCTATTGGTTCACGGCTGATGACCACTGTAACCATACATTATCACCTAGCTACCTTATGTGTCCTTTATAAGGAAAAGTCAACCCAAAATAAAAGCAACGCTACTCCACAACCAAAAAGAAAATTTTTTTTCCCCAATCTGAACAAATCGTTTAGTGTAAAAATAAACAGAACTAGAAATTGTCTCTAATAAACTAATATTAGTCTCCCCAGAGGGTTAATTATGTCGCTCCGTATTTTAAGAAGAATGTAAATTGCCAGTTTCAACAGATGTTCTTTTAAAAGAATTGGTTATCTGGGAAATGATGGGTCTTTGTTAGAGCTTACCCCAGTGGAATATAAACATTAAAATCATCCGACTATCTGTCAGGCCCCTCCTCCTCCGACAACTGTTACCCACACCAGCGATACACCCTTTGGTTATCAGCAGGTTTAGTGACAAGTGTTCCAGCCAGAACTGTGGTCTCAGATTTCAGACAACCCGTTCTGAGGCTTTCTAAACTCCCCTTCGACCATCACAAAGACCCCAATATGGCACTTTCCAATGATGGCAAGCCTTAGTGTGGCTGCTCAGCTCATGGTCATTGTCACCCTATCCTTCTACACTGGAGAGCGAGACTACGAGATCACAAAGAACCAGAGTTAGAACTTTCTGGAAATATCAGGCCTGTCCAAATTCAGGTTAAATATTCAAACACGTAAAATGCATGTTAAATACATACACACGTACATATTTGAAAACTTCTTCTAAGGGAGTCACGAGAACTTAAGTTTCACTGGAAAAGTCGTTAGAAGAAAAAAAGAGACCACAAATGTCCCTATTGTTTTCTCTCAAATGCCATTTTGTAGATACTGAAATGTATGTTACCAGGGTCACAGAGTGAGAGCTTCAGCTTGGATATCTGACCAAGCAAAGAGAGAAAGAATTCTGAATGTGGCAGTTCATTATTCCAAGCTGAATGGCGCGGCTGACCTGGGGGTGTGAGAGAACACGTGCTCTCCTGTCGCAGCTGGTCCTGGGTGTCTGACTGCCAACCTCACTTGACCTAACTCTTCATTATCATCCTGGTTAGACTCACTTCACAGACAGGGAAACTGAGGCTGAGGGAGATTAATGACTCCCACGGAAAACTTAACAGAATGTGCTTTCACTATTGATCTGCTAGTAACAAGTATAAAATCTCGTCTCAGCCAGAAAGGTAAGCAGATAACTATTGATCTCCTTGACTGTTTCTGAAAGGGCCTGCTCACGGTAGGATTTAGGGACTCAGAAGGGACTAGGTAGTTTTATGTCCTTTAGGCAGGAGGGGACAAGGCAGCCTAGTGCCACTATTTCAGGGAATGTCCCAAACGCCAATAAGACCAAAAGAATAGCAACAACAGATGTAGCTTACAGAAGGCCTACTCTGCAACAGAGCTGAGAAACGGGCTTACTGTTGACCATTTAATTTAATCACCCACTGCTTTGCCATGGAGAAATCATTATGTCCATTCAACAGGTAAGGAAACTAAGACTGGGAGAGGTGAAGTCAATTGCCCCAAGGTCACACAGTTCCTAAGTGGCCCAGAAAGAACATTCGAGGTCTGCCTGACTCAGAACTTGCCTCCTACCACTACACTCACTGTCTCAGATGATGCCTGATGAGCACAGAATTCCAACATCATCCACCACGGCAGCTCCAAAGGCTCTTGGATCAGCTACCTGAGGATGCTGGTGCAAGGCAGGGCCAGCAAGGGATCAATCCTATCATGCTCAGATGTCATACTGGCAGACCCAGCTGAAAAGTCAGAAAGCCCTATGTTTGTAGAGGAAAACTCCGGAGATCAATCTTAGTGCTCTTGGGCCTGAAAAGGGGGCTTGGTGGTACCATCGTATAGGTTAAACATGGTACAATTCCAGGGGGTGCCCTTCACCTACGCTAGGATATGAGTGGTGCCATGTAGAGCAGAGTTGTGCAAAACCTGCTTTGCTGCTGGGAGAGGGCTGGGAGCATCCACAGAGCAATCCTGAAATTCATCCTGCACTCACTGCTAAGACAAGGTCAACTCAATGGGTATCAGGATAAAGAGCGTCCTCTGAAGAAAGACCCATCTCTCCCACCTCCTCCAGCCTTAGCCAAGGGCAGCGGAAACCTTCAAGTCTTCCACGATGCACACTCCCAGTCCCCAGGGAGTACCTGCTTGGAAACTAGTCTGTGACCCCAGCAAGCAACAGTCTGAGAAAGAAAAGGCCCCAGCTCTGCCCACTCTCGAGACTCCATTCCTGATGGTTTATGCACTTCTGCAGGAGCCTAGAGGATGTGGGATAGCGGTCCTTGGGTAGAAATACTGCTTTTTTTCCTCCAGTCTAGGTCCCCTGGGCAGAAGTTGATTTGGTGATATAAGGTTGCCTTCTTCCCAATTCTGGTGTTTGGGACGTTGGAGGTTCCTGGAAGCCAGAGAAAGAGAGGGCCAAGTACAATGAGACAGTCTCCATTTTTCCTTTCCTGTACGCTTTAAGTGGTTGAGAACTGTGGCTCTGGGACACTGGTTCTCAACCAGAGGCAATTTTGCCCCCCAGAGGGCATTTGGCAATATCTGGAGACATTTTTGATCATTCCTATTTGGGGAGAGGGATTGCTAATAGCATCTAACAGGTAGAGGCTAGGGATGCTGCTAAACATCCTACAATGCACAGCATGGAACCCCACAACAAAGAATGATCCGGCACCAAATGTCAAGAGTACCGAGGTTGAGAAACCCCAGACTAGAAGGAGCTTCTGCAATAAGTCCCAAATAGCTAACAGGTGAGCCATGACTTTGAGTTTTTCAAAACCTCAGCGAATGATGGTCCTGCCGCTATAACGCCATGCAAAGATGTCACATTAATAAGTGACTCCCTTCAAATGTGTGGGCTGGTCCTTAATACATCTCATTAGTTGGTATTAGGAGATAGGATGCGGAGTTGTGGAACAACTCCCAGAGGCTCAGCTCTGCTGACGCATCTGTTTTTTCAGGAGGCAAAAATAACCAAATCCTTGTGTTAGTCATTCAGGGAAACCTAGCACCTGTCTATATCAACATGTTCGAGATGAAAAAAAATCTGAAAAAAGAGATAAATTATTTATCCAGCATAAATATTAAAGAAAATTGCAAAACATAGTCTGGTGTCACCATGCTGTTGTTACAGAATCATCTTGTTATAGCTTCTGGCAAAATACTGTTGTCCTTAATATCAGTACAACAGAATAATCTGGGATGTACCAGCCAGGGTACATGTGTCTGCTTACTGTCGGGGACACTTAGCAGCATGCCAACCGGCTCGTCACACCCCATCGGAAAACTGCGCAAGGATGTGCTGTTAGGAATGAGCCTGAATTAGGACCAGATCGTGAACTTCATCGGAACACAGGATGCAATTTAAAACTGGCAGCCAATCAAACACATACCATAGTATGCTGCAGCCGGGTCTGACCGACTCAGGAGAGCGGACCACTACATTTCCAAGAATCTTATGACCTGGTTGTTGGATACATGCATTGTTAAATAGTAAATTATATAAACTCATGATTAAATAAGCTATATAAAAACGAAAAGTAAGAAATACTCAAAAGTCAATGCTTCTGAATAATGTGTCTGTATAGTTAAAATACTACTATATCGCATACCAACTCCATGTTTCATAACTTCCTGTTAGCCGTGGTGTGAGTATTTACACTGTAGTAATCAGCAAACACGGCAAATCAGAGTTTGTTGCTCTCCCCAAGAGCTGGATGTTAACCATTTACCAGCACCTCCCCCGCCCCCTTCCCGAACCCTCCGACACAGACAACACACACATGGTAGCAGCACCCACAAAGGGATTCTGTTTTCGAACAAAACATCTATTATTCAAAGTTTAGCAAACTCTTTACAGCAGCTACACAGGCTCCTAGGTAATCAAGAAGTTTAATAAACCTGTACGATGATAATTAAACACTGTAAATAATTTATCTACTGCAGCTTCCTGGCTGGCCCGTGATGCCTTTGTAGATAAGTGATCCATGCTGACATTCTGAATAAGGTTGGCAAAATCATTGCAGCGAGGAGTGGCGGTAGAAAGTCGGTTTGCTCTCAATAATGTATGAAGCCCCATGCTGGGGAGCGAGATCCTCAGAAAGGCGGCTCCGTGGCAATCTGTTCTTTCATCTGGAGCCGGCGTCCAGGCGGAGGTGCTGCCCCGAATCAGAAGCACAATTGCTCACTTGTGAGCAGATGTCCTTCACGCGGCGGGCAGCGCGCTTGTAACACAGCTGAACAAATGCACACGGCAGGACAGGCTCCCCTCACCAGGACCAAAAGAACACAGTATATATATTAATTTAGCAGGTTGGTAAATAATGTTTGAAAGGGGAATTTATGCAGAAGAAAAATCACGCGGTGAGGCGAATGACTTTCCAACTAAGTGAGGGAAGAGAAGGGCTCAGCTCCCTGGGAGGATGAAGTGGAAAGAGCCTGACAGATCCCCACTCCCCAAAAGAAATCCAAAAAGGGACTCCTGAGGAGTCAGAAATGGCCCAGTTGGGCAGGCCTAATGAAAATCTGTAATTTAATATCCACCCCCCAAACGGCTGTTTTTAACTGAAATGTAGTTTGATTACAAGTGCACATAGCCAGGGAAGTTGTGCATGTGTGGGGATAGGAGCATATGGGAACTCTGTACTTTGCGCTCAATTTTGCTGAGACTAAAACTTCTCTGAAAATAGTTATTAATGGAAAACAAAAAAGTGCATGTAGCCCTAAGCCCTGTATCCAGCTGAATCGTTTCCTTTCTGCTTGGGAGTCCACATGGAAGGTCTTTTGACAGTCATCCCAGGGTGTTTTGTGGGGCACACTTGGTTCCAAGGCAGCCTCACTGGCTGTTACTTTGCACATCTATACTGTGTCTGTTGGCCTCGTCGGAGAGCAGAGCATGAGCATCTTGCCAGGGACGAGAGCTTGTGGTGGGGAAGGCATACCCTGAAAACTCAGTAGAAGGGGAGCCCCCTTCCCATGATGTAGTTGTTAGAGAGACGGCGACAAAGGCATTCTCCCTTCAAATTCTCCTCCCTCTACCCCCATCCATCTTCCAGAACCGTGACGCTGGCACAGCCTCGGCAAACTCAATCACTTCTTTGAGGCTGACAGAATTTAGTCCTCCTCCTATATTTCATTTTTGGGGGGAAGAACAGTCTGTTTTACCTAGGAATAGTAAAAGTAGCAATCTGCTTAGTGAGCCTAACCTTAAAGCCCTGCATTCATTCAACTTCTACACTCATAGACTATTGTTCTTCGCCTCGATGATTACGAGATTGCAATGTAAAACCCAACTTCTGCTTAAGTATGCGTGATTATTAGACTACAAGTCAATTGTGGATAACACGCAGATATAAATGCAGCTAATAAGTCTTACTGTAATGATTAATCAATTTATGAATACATTATTTAAACTAATAGCTCAGGTAGGGTATCTTAAACAAGTTACAGAGGACATCGACCAATTCAAATACCAGCTGCCGGATCAATAGCAAACTGTAAGTAAACTCTGGGGAATAGGTATACTTGCAAAAAAAAAAAAATTATTCAAACAAAAGGGTCTCGGATGAAGGAAATCTACAACAATTTCAATTTCTAAGACAAATGTAGAGCGCTTTAATATATGCCAAAGCTTAAAGGGAAAGTGTATTACTTTCCCTAAAAAAAGTGTATTACTGCAAATTTTCCTCCCTTTCCATCCTATGCAGTAATAATAATTGAGGGCAGCCCATAAACACACACATGTTTACACAAACTTTTGCACACATTTGCAAATAGACCACGTATTAACGTTCGTTTTGATTCCTTAAAAAATTATATATTGGGTTCTTTTCATTGCCGGGTAGCATATTTATCTATTTATCTATAAATGTCCCTTTAACAGAAAAACAAGTGTGTCTGAAAGGTAAGATTAGCAATTATCCTGAAAGGGGCCCATGTTTCAACTAAGACCCTAGGAGACACCTGTTCTGTTAGAGCCACAGAGGTCCCCCCACTGTTAACCACAAGAGGATTTTTGTGAGCAAAGCAAACCCTTGAGTTTTAGCTGTCTTCCCTCTCAGTTTTTTTTAATTAAGGATAATTAATGTGATTTTAATAAATAAATCAAAATGGCCTTGATTTTAAAAGGTGTGATGTTTTACCACAGCTTCAAGTGATGCTGCATTTTAAAAAATTAATTAGTATCTTGTGATATCGGCCACACGTTATTGAGCAAGTAACAGCAGCTAAGTGAAACCGATGAAATATTGGTAAGCGATGCAGCCCACAGTATAAGTATGTGAAGGGGGTCAGAGGTTAATCCCTATTGATTTCCCGAGTCTGCGTACAGCACCGCTGGGAAAGGCCGGTTCTGTTGGCAATCAGCTAGCACAAATACATTATAAATCTTACTGTCCACCTTCACTGATCAGTGTCACTTACTTCCTTTGCTAAAGACCATTAAGAAACTACTGGAAAAAAAAATAATAAAACTACGCAGATGTGGGCAGAAAGGAAAGCATTTTAAAAGTCTCCCATGTCAGAGAATGGTTTTGAAGATGAAGGACTTTCCTAAAAGCAGAGGCACATTTCCTGGGAGCTGGCCTCTCTCGCAGAAGGCGACATGCAAAGAGTATTTTTCAAATGACTTCAACACTAAGTCTAAATGGTAGAAGTAGCTTTCACATTAGAATGGATGGAAAAAGTGGAATAAGATGGAGACAAAGAAAATCATTGACGTTGACGATGTGCATCTCCAGATTGGTTTTGCAAAATTTCAGCCTTGGCCCAACCTCAAAGCTAATGAAGAACAAGCTTCAAAGCCCCTCACATTCATGGGCTCCTTCCAAGACTCTGCACTGAACGTCTTACCCTTTTTCCTAAAATGGGTCTGCAACACGCATCAGCTTCAGTCCTTGTGAACCTGGATGCCCACCTCAACCCGCTTCCAGGAACATCTATGAATGCCCCTTTCTTTTTCATCCCTTTCTTTCTTTTAACAGATTTTGCCATTTTTCTCCTATGCCCCTGGCACTCTTGCTAGGCATGGCGAAACAGATAAATAAGATGGAGTCCTTCCCTAGAAAAATAAAACATATGTTCTTCATCATACCATCACCTCTCACACGACATGGTCCTGGGAAGCAGTCTTGGTGCCAGGAAGTACTCTGCCACTAACCAGCTGTGTCACACTCAGCCAATTACTTAACTTCTCTGAGCCTCAGTTTCTTCACCATTCTAAATGAGGATAATAATAAGAGCCACTTCACAGGGTGCTTGGGAGATTAGAAATCCCACGTAAAGCACTTAGCACAGGACCCAGGACGAGTCAATAAATGGTGTTTAGTTTAAAAAAAATTGTGGCACTATTTGGCATTAGGAAAAACAAGTGACCTCTCTCAACCTGTGTTTCACTAATGCAGATTATGAAATTGTGATGAAAAGAATATTGAGCTATCGCATTCACCTACTTATCAGAGCAGGTGTGACAATAACAAGCAGGTTCTAAGTTATTATTACTTGGAAAGAGATTTTTTTAAAGCCCTCAAAAAGCGCATGAAAGGAAAACATATTAGAAATACAGATGTTGGGGAGCTCAGCATTAACCAGGGATACAGAGAGAGTTAAATCTTTGGGCAAAGAAGGGTTCCCTTTCCGCACAGAAATTACATATTTTATTTTAAAGTGCTAGCGCCAAGAAGATGAATAGAAAAAGTTCACAGATCCGTGTTATTCCTGCACAGGTTTCACAAACACAGGTCTCTTATCATGTCCACAAGACACACACACACACACACATACACACTTCCCCTGCCCTGAGCAAAAGACTTGGCATGCTTGAAAAAATTCTGGAGAATATGACCAGAATGCTGGGATGCTGGGAAAAACCTCTATCTTTGCAATTTGTCAGACTTCTACCAACTAAGCTCGGTGCAATTATGTGCTGATATCACGACGTGTTTGAAAAAATTTTAAGTACCTTTAAATTAAGGAGTGGAAGGTGGGGGCAGCTCTCCCACGGTTCATGATAAACAAAAGCATAGCCCGCAAAGCTCCCATCAGAAGTGCAGTCTCTATGTCATGAATCTTTGTTTCAATCAATGACATGTTTTTTTTCCCTTACACGGTATCTTTCATTTCAGGATTTTCAACTCTTTTGAAAGGATATTCTTCTAGTAGGCAGAGCGTAAACAGAGCAGGACCCAAATGAACAGTGAAAACCGAGACAGGCAGAGGCCACAGATTCTTTTTAAAACCCTAGAGGCTCCAGAGTGTTTTACTTGTGCATTTTTATCAGTTAGAAAATTCAGGGCATATACTTTGGTGTATGTCTATTTATTTATTTATAAATCATAAATTGGTATGGTTCTATTGGCTACTATCTCAAGGCACGGTATAGGGTTAGAATGATGTGTGCCAATAAAAGTAGTGCACGTAATTTCACAACTTTTTGCTAATTTAGGTTCTTGCTTTTTGATTGACTTCTTCTGAGATCTGATCAAACTGTCACTGCGTTGACCTTGGCACAGATGAAGGGCTCGTATTAGGAGTAGTTGAAGTGCCAGGGCTGCCATTTTCTTACTGCTTGCTGGTGTTTGCATTATATGTTATCATGTTAAAATGCTGGTCTCTTTTGCATAAGTCTTTTTAAGCCTTTTGTTCATTTTCTGAGGGATGCTTTAATTCAAACCAGATAATCTAACATCTCAATCCATTCAACTGCGCACACCTGCGAAAGTACAACGCATTTTCCAATGCTGAAAGTCCACAAGGAGCAGGGGCTCCACCACAGACCCTCAGGTTGGGGAAATAGCCAGTCTTCCTTCAGAACGCCTTGCATGTCATACACGGCTCCTGACCGTCTGAGGATGCATCTGTGTAACATTTGTGAAGATCAGCATTTCTTATTTGAGAGGCAATATCATGCAGTGGTTAAAAGTGAGGGCCCTGGAGGGGCTGGCCCCGTGGCCGAGTGGTTAAGTCTGCACGCTCCGCTGCAGGCGGCCCAGTGTTTCGTTGGTTCGAATCATGGGCGCGGACATGGCACTGCTCATCAAACCACGCTGAGGCGGCGTCCCACATGCCACAACTAGAAGGACCCACAACAAAGAATATACAACTATGTACTGGGGGGCTTTGGGGAGAAAAAGGAAAAAAATAAAAATCTTAAAAAAAAAAAAAAAAAGTGAGGGCCCTGGAGCTAGATTGCCTGAGTTGGAATCTCAACTCTGCCACCTCCTTACTCAACGTGCCTGTGTCCTCATCTGTAAAATATGGATAATAATAGTTCTATCTCATAGGATGTTTGAGAGGGTGGTATGTGTACATATATGTAAAGCACTTAAAACAGGAGTACCTGCCACCGGATAAATGCACTGAGATGTTTAATAACAAATGGAAGTTTAATAAATCGAAGTTGTAATGTTTTCTTCTGAAACCCTAACAGGTCATTCTTCACATTTTCAGAGCAGTGCTATGTAATAGAGTGCTCTGCTATGACAGAAATGTTCTATATCAGCACTATTCAATGTGGTAGCCACCAACCACATGTGGCTACTGAGCACTTGAAATGTGGCTAGTTTTTTTAAAATTAATTTAAACTTAGATAGCTACATGTGGCTAGTACACATTGGACAATGAAGCTCCAGAAGGTTAATTATTTCTGATACTCTGTAAGATGGAGCTCAATTCTGTAATCCACTGATTTGTCTCAGAGAAATATGGTTGCTTAGACGAGATCAAGCAAGCCTGTTTCTGGGCTCTGAAGCCAAGAGAATCATCACCTTTAGCCTCTCCATTCTCTTGCCTCTTAGATGCTCCATTTTCTTTGTCATTGGCTGCACTCTCCTCAGGAAGGGGCAGTGGTTGGAGGCACTACTGGGGCCATCATTAGTGGAGGCCTCTAATTTGTGCTGGCTGGGCTCCTCCTAGCTTGCCTTCACTTTTATTTCTGGTTTGGGTCTTGAATCTTAGCTCAGGAAAACTCTGAATCCTGCCTCTGACCACTGTCCAGGTTCCCAGGCTAGACACTTAATACCACTTTATTTGGTGGCCTGGCCTCTGTCCTCAAATTGCAAATGACTGCCCACATTCTACAGATGGAACTCTATGTGGATGCTCCCTATGACAGCAGTCACATCATTCTCTAGGGGCACCCAGACCAACGCCAATCTATTCTAGAGAATAGGATGCATCTTATCTCCATTCTCACTATGTAAAGTATCTTCTTTTATACTGTCACGCCACAAGAGACTTCATTCTAAAACCATCATCTTCTTAGTATTCAAAATCATAGTATTTATCTCCAATAGTATTTCTTTTGTAAACTAGAAAGTTTAAATAAACTACAGTCATAAGCAAAAAAGCTTTCAATAATATACAGAATGTTATAACCCAAGGCTGAGTTAGGTCTCTGTTTCTACTTGTTAAAATTATTTGCATATGTCTTTGTCTTCCTTACTAGATAATGAGATTCTTGAAGGCAATGACTGATCCAAATTCAAATTCCTATCCTTAATGTCTGAAGTAGTGCCTGACACATAGTAGGTACCCAAAACATATGGATGGATGCATGCATGTATGCCAGGATAGATGGATGGATGGAACTATGTAGTGCTGGCTTGTACGTTAGTCCAAATAGAGAGAAAGGAAACAATTCAAATACTTTGCCCTTCTTACTAAGATATTTTTTCTTTTCTTTTCCAAATACTCTTACCTTACATGAAATAACTAGAGTACTGCTAAATCCTACTCATGTTTTAGGAAGACTGGATATCCAAGTCTGTGACTCCTAGAGCCATGGAACTATGCTCCACCGATCCTAACATGCTAGTTGCTTCCACAGAATGACAAAATGAAAGGAAAAAGAGGCCATGACAGAAACATCAAAACCAAATGAAATACTGGAAATAAGTTAATGAAATTACATTACAGATTCAGCTTATTCAGAAAGGCTTTGTCCACGGGAAGGAGAGACAGAAAGAAAAAAAAAAAAACTTCCCCACCACAACCAGCTGTCTAGTTTGAACTGCTAGATTGCTGAGCACACACCGTATGCATATTCATAGGTACCACAGGAAATTAAGCACCTTTGGAACCAGCATTAAAACTCTCCCTGCCAGCGAGCGCAGTGAACCAGTAACTCAACAGCCCCCTTGTGGCCCGGAAGAATTAATGCAGCTTCCAAAGGTGTGAAGGTTCTTCTTGGGGTGGGGGTGGGATGCGGAGAGTGGGCGTGGAGAGGAGGGGGATGCTGGTAAACCATTTGCAAAGGTGTTAGATTTGGCCCTGTTTTATGGAGGGAGAGCAATGCATCATCATCCATACTTTTTCTTTCCAGAGTCTGAAAAGGAACCCCAGTGTATACGCCTGTTCAGAGGAACACGTGCTTAAAGAAGAAACATATCAAAAGAGCTCAGTATTTCCATTTAAAAATATCATTTAAGGGAATTTTAGCCTGTCTGAGAAGATGGATACACTGTGTTTGTTTTCTACATTAATGAGCTATAAAAAGAATGGAATAGGCCATAAATACAGTATTTTGTAACAGCCTTTACTAAAAATGCTACTACTTGTGTTTATCATTTATATCCTTGTATACAACCTGAAAATTGATTACACTTTAAACCATACACAACTTGCAGTGTTTTTCATTTTGTGCTGTACTACAAACATTTTTATAACTCAGTTAATATATTCCATATTTTGTGTTCTTATTGATTATGAATATTTCTTTAGGGGATTTTATTGCTTTTAAAATAACAAATGTTATGTATTAAAAAATAGAAAAACCTATTGCAGCTTTTATATTTTTCTTTCCCCTGGTAATTCTAATACATACGTTTTATCATGACCATAACCAGAATATCTTTCTCTGTATCTTTTATACTTCCTCACACTAAAATTAAAAATCTACTAATATAGTGCATAGTAAAAGAATCAGATTTTTCAAAGGAAACCCACCATTTAATGTGTTTGACTTGAATTCATAATCCGTTCCTTCTACAATTAAAAAATTAAAGTGCCAAAAGATTATCCACACATAACATGATGGTTTTACATCAAGTATATATTATCTTTCCTAATTGCCATTTCAGTTTATAGGCTAAAATATGATTTATATATATGATATGATTTCACTATTAATTATTAAATTGAAAAAAAATAAAATCTCACATTATAAATTCTCTCCTGGAAATTAGTTTTATTATTTTTTCCATAATCCTATCACACAGGCTGTAAGTGCATTGCGGCATGAACACTTTAATTTTTCCAGTTAGTTTTAAGCAAGCCCAGAGGTGAGGTTTAATAAGGATCAATGGCACTTTATCTGGGACAGGGCCTCTTCACAG
Source organism: Equus caballus (assembly GCF_041296265.1). Lineage (NCBI taxonomy): Eukaryota > Metazoa > Chordata > Mammalia > Perissodactyla > Equidae > Equus > Equus caballus. The sequence goes on along the minus strand of NC_091686.1, from coordinate 26,723,848 downwards.
CATGCAAATTACACAGTAACACTTAAAAAAAGAAATAGATTTAATTAAAAAAAAAGGAGAACCACAGGCTCTGGAAATTCAATTAAAGGATTTATGCAAAGGTTTGCTAGGTTTTTATATGCAGTTACTGCTTACATAATGAGCTTTTCATATTAAAAATCAATAGGTAATCTAGACTAGAAGATCATCCCCTTAAATACATTTTTGAAATCAATTTGAAAAATAGTCCATCAACTGCTGTGACTACTCTTGCTGCTTCGATTACACTAAAAGCAATATTTAGATTGTAAGACGTGCTATGGAATATCTATGCTTGGATATTGCTTTCAAGGGCTCTTATACTTTCGAGTGCCTAAGATGATCACCTAGTAATTCAAGATTGTGTTAAATGTATAAATAATTTATTTAATTACCAGCAAAAGCTAACAGACACAACTCCATCTTATTTATAATGGTTGAATGAAAGGAGGAAAAAGATGAAAGAAGAAACTGAAGGACGAAGGGAAGGAGCGAAAGGAAGAAGGATAGAGAAAGAGAAAGGAAGGAAGGAAGGGAGGGAGAGAGGGAGGAAGGGTGGGAAGAAGGATTGGAGGAAGGAAGGAAAGAGAAAAAACAGAGAGAAAGAAGGAAGAGAAAAGAACAGATCAACCTTTTCTAAATTAGTCTTTGCTATCTCAATTGCCTATTGTGTGTTGACTACTTGGATATACGCATTATACTTTAAAACTCATTTAGGTCTTCAACTAAGGAAGCAATTAGATAGCTTACAACCTAAGCAGACTTTCCATCCTCTGTGATAATGGGGGACAGGTCTTGAAATGCAAATGAAAACTGATGCTCCAGTTCTATCCATAAGCCCACCATCTGTTTTACAGCCAAGGTTTGCCTAGATTTGGTAACCATGAGAACAGCAGTCAGGTTTCCACGGGCCATTCCTGGTGAACTGGAACATGACCATCATCCAGGAGAAAGCACAGGGAGACGTGAAGGAAAGGAAGAACCCAGCTAGGTCCAAATCCAAACTCCTTCTATTTGTGTAATAAATTAACAAGAGAAGGCTTCTTTAATATTTTGTTTTCTTACTTTTATTTAAAAGCTTCTGATTTCTAAAAGCACTCTGTATCCCTCAAGATGAAACTCATGGCTCAAGTAAACTTCAACCAAAGTCAGTCTTGTAGCAACAGGCCTAAACCTTACAAAGGACTAATTTATAACAAAGCAACTCCTTACCCTCTTCTGCAAAACTCTGGGAAGAAATAAGCAAAATATTTACAAACCCAAATTTATCTATCCACCAAAAGCTCCTATCTCAGCAACGGTAATACTTCATGAAGGTGCTGATGCAGCTAACCTAGGTAAGCAAGGAGGGCCCACAGCAGGACAGGGAAACCCCTGCTCTCAAGACACAGGGTGGAGAAGACAAGACAAAGGTGAAGAAAGAGAAGGTGATGAAGGAGCACCTTCTAACATCTGAGATATCAGTGGCGTTCATGTTACGTTTCCTAAAGCACAATTCTGCACAGATCCTGTTATAAGCGACCTTTCTTTGGGATGTTCCTACAGCTGTGCTGAGGGAGATTTTAAGGGCTGAGGAACCAGTATTAGCTTAATCCATAATAGATTCATGCGCTTGGCAAGCACTTGTAGAACCCCCAGGATGTGTTAGGCACGGCCGGTTGTGGTGGCGACTACAAAGAGGAATCCGATAGAGATGGTATGCTCAAATAGGTTAAACATTTCTGCAGCACATTTATTCTTTCTTTTAAATTCTGTATTTATAAGAAAGAAATAATAAGCAAGGGACTGAAATATAAGGTGCAGTACTTTGAAAATATCATGCTAAGTACAAGAAGCCAGTCTCAGAGGACCATATATTGTATGATCCCATTTTTATGAAACGTCCAAGATAGGTAAATCGGTAGAGACAGAAAGTAGATTAGTGGTTGCCTGAGGCTGGTGTGAGAAGAGCGGGTATTGGGAGGTGATGGCTACGGGGTGCAGGCATACTTTTGGGGGTACTAAAAATGTCTTAAAATTGATTGTGGTGATGGTTGCACGATTCTGTGCATATATTAAAACCCATTACTTTGTACACTTCAAATGAGTAAATTGTATGGTACGTGAATGATATCTCAATAAAGCTGTTATAAAAAAACAAGAGGCAGTTATGGACTGCAGTGCAAACAGTAATAGCTTTAAGGAAAAGCAAACAAGAAAAATCAGAAAAGGAAGGAACTAGGTTGAAAGAAAAATAGCCTTTGTTTTCCACCAAAGCCAATCTAACAAATAAAATATTTAAGGCTTCTCTATCTCTACAAAATATCTTCTGTGACAATCAGTTTATAAAACACATCAGGGAAAGATGTGCAGACAGGACGTAGTAGCTTCCTATAGAAAGGGCTGAAATCCAAATGAACCAGAACCTTCCTATCACATGAAATGAGAGCTTCAATACAAAATGTCCCAGGTTAGCATGACTAAAATGTCAAATATGAAACCATTTTGTAACAATGTGAAGAGGTGTTGGTAATAGAAGTTTGAACAATGTTAACACTTAAAATTTCAGCAGAACCATTTCAATCCATAAATGTATAAAAGTCATTTTACAGTGTGCTTAACAGTCAAGACCAAGAGCTGTTATAAAAGAAGACGCCCTCAATGTCACTTCATTTTCTTTTATTCTTATTATCACATTTAAATCTCTCTGTAAAAGTGGTCTTGATAGGTAACTTTATTACATGTTTCACGACTATTCATTCTGAACAGAACTTCCTCCAAGGAATTAACAGATAAAGAGAGACCACTTTCCCCCCATCATCTCTAAATTATACTGTAACTACAGAGCAGCAGAATGGCAGAAAGCATGCTACAAGGACTTGGCCTGCTATGCCACATGGTGGCTCAAAAATCTTAGAGGTGACTTTTTGGCCTGCAGAGAACTGCTGATAGGTTGCTGTAGTCCCTAGCAACGCCTTATTGTTGAGCTTGCACAGAGCTGGGAGTAAAGAATGGGGTGGACAAGGAAAGTCAAGGTTGGGACTTGTTGAAGAGAAAGAATTCCAAAAATTAGCCGTGAGAACATATCAGCATTGAGGGCAAGAAGTCATTCTGTTTCCTTGGAAGAGAAAGGGCAGAAAGCTCCCCTTAGTTGCCTCTGCTCACAGGCAAGTACATCTCCTAAACTAGGTGTTGGCAAACTTGTCTGTAAGGGGCAGTTTGTAAGTATTTTCAGCTTTGTGGGCCATACCTTATCTGTTGCCACTACTCAGCTCTACCGTTGTAATGCTGTAGCAGCCACAGACACTACATAAATGGACGAGCGAGGCTGTCTTCCAATAAAACGTTACTTATGGACAATCAGATTTAAGTTTCATACTGCTTTCATGTATCATGAAATATTTTCTTTTAATATTTTTCCATCTGTTTAAAAATGTAAAAAGAATTCTTAGCTCGCAGGCTGCACTGAAACAGGTAGTGGGTCAGATCTGGACCCAGGGCCATAGTTTGCTGCCTCCTATACTAAACCACAGACTAGCCAGGAAGGAAGTAGACCAGTAATCCCATCATGACTTGCAATTCATTCAGCTGAAATATCTGATAACAAAATGGTGGGATTTTCCTCAGTGCAGCAAAACTTGATGGCATACATTCCAAATTGTGTGCACTCTTGGACCAGTGAAGATAAGCAACAACAGCAAGATAATTTAGTTTCCACTGACAGAAATTTACATTCTAAACTTTCTGAATTTATTCCTTAAGAAACAATTATGAAGGACACAAAGTTTCCCATTATTTTAAAAGGAACTGATAGCTTTGAAACACTCAGTGCTGGAAACACGATGGCCTTGGCTTATAAGATATGAGGTTGACCACATTCCCGCTGGCCCTGCTTAGTAATTTCATTGCTAATGTGGCACATTATATGAACGCGATATGCAGCCAATCCTTCACATTTGTGCTTCCACATGGCTGGAGTTTTAATTTGCAATATATAAGAGGACTGATATTTATAGGGTTACTTTTCTCTCTTTCAACTTTGACTTTTTCATCAACTCTTTGACAACTACAAGGATGGGCACCTAAGAAAAATATATACACAAATTGGCATCATAATAATTAATTGGAATAATCAAAGGAATGGCTTTACTGATTAGAGTGAGGTCTAAATGATGTTATATTTCTAAAGAAGCATATTTATAGTATTTCAAGTATGTATAGAATCAAAAACTGCTGTTATCTGGAATAGTTCTGATGAATAGGTTAAAAAAATTACCTTTAAAAGTTTATTTAGTTAAGTCATTCATCTACCTCATGATAATATTTACACTATTCCTTGGCACAGAAAATCCTTATTATTAAGATTATTATTATTAATATCATTATTATTTTGATTAAGAGTGATAGAAATTGTGACCTAGTTCAGGTCAAATGACATCGACCTACTAGTGTTTATATATTTTTATCTTCTAACTTATGTGGCCCAAATAAAGATTCCTAAATATCATGAGGCAATTACCATAATACACATGGATCTCAGTACAAAGTCACACAGGAACAGAGCAATAATAATAGGAAAGGCAAGAAGTTCAAACGTCACTTGAGGGATTTCACACACCATGCAAAGTTCTGAGATCATCATATCCTACATCACCATAACGAAAATGCGCTGGTGAGAAAAATCTGAATGGTGAAGAAAGTCTTCCTAGGTTAAAACTGGTAACTTTCTAGAAATACTGCACTGGGGTGCTCCTCATTTGAAGCAAAACATAACTGTCATTTGCAAATGTTCCAACAGACAAATGGCATAAGAAATAACGGTAGCATTCTCAAAGAATTCTCACCCCTGAGGATTATCCAGAATCCCCCTTAAACCTGCATTCCATATTTGCATCAATACGTTTATTAGCGGTTCATTAATTGGCAGGAGGAGGGAAAAGCAGATCTTGAATGAAGAAAATGTCTGATTGTTATGCAGCTGCTGACTCTGGTCAGTGGTCCTACACTGTGAGGGCCATTCTCTCTGCCAGTCTTTTGATTTTTTCCTCCTGTTGGTTGCCTCATGAGGGCAAAAAGACTGCTGTAGCTATCAGCATCAACTCTGCATTCGGAATAGGAAGAAGGCGGAGAGAAAATGCCAGCAATACCCTGCCCTTCGATCCAAAAGCTAAAGGTCTCCAAGAAGGCCTGGTGCAGGTTTCCGATTTTACTTGTTAGCCAGCACCGTTGGTGGCCACTCTCAGCTGCCAGGGAGGCCAAAAAGGAGAGCACAGCACCATCCTTTCCAGTATTTATAGTGGGAGGTAGACAAAGGCACCTGGCACACTGGACAGTAAGAATGGGGTCTTGCTTCCCCAAGAGACTGAGAGAGTGGAGGGCAGGGAGCATAGCTGATTTATCTCTGGCTTCCCCAGAGTTGATCTCCAAGTCAAGAAGAGCTTTGGCAAAGAAAGGAACTGAGAAACCAAAGTGATTTAAAACAAACAAACAACAGTACATCAGTTGTGGCAAAGACTTGCTGTCTATTCACCCAACCTGTTTCCTCTTCTTCCCAGTACACAGCTAGACAACATTCCCTAGCCTCCTGCATTTCATAGATATGTGCCACTCCCAGGCCTGCTCCTTAAAATGCCCCCACACATGATACCTCATGTTCTAGCCTCTTCCACCAGCTTGATGCGGACAACCAAGGCAGCCTCGGAAGCCAGGTGTGGAAGATAGTGGAACCACGAGATGGAGGGAGCTTGGGCCCCTGAGTCACCACTTGGAAGTGAGATGCCTGCTGATCTGGAACAGCCATGTCGGACCTTACACAAGCAAGAAAGAAACTTTTACCATGTTTGAACCACCGTACACATGTGGGATTATTTATTACAGGAGCTACTGTTACCTTTAATAATACATCAGTCTAAAACGTATACATCTCAGAGTCTGAGAATTTCATCCACATCTTTTTGGCTCTCATCCCAAGTTATACATGTTGGTTTGTTTCAGAGCATGACAATTCCACAAACCAGGAAAGAAGAGCATAAGCCCGTAGGTCCAGCCCAGCTGTCAATGTGTACGCAGAATCCACAGACTCTTTCCCACCGTGTGTGAGGTACTCAGAGATGTCTTGGCAGCCTGTAACATTTCTAAAGTTTGGGTTTTCACATCTTTTAACTAGGCACCTTTCATCCAAAAGCCCTTCTGCACACTCCATGATATGCTTCCAGGGAAAGTCTAGCTTAATACTGAATGGGGAACTTATCACACCGTCACCACGCTGCCCTGCGGAGCTCTGCCGTCTCAGTTTCAGAACCCTGGGCCCTTTCCTCTTCACTGTTTGTCTGCATTCAGCCTTTCTCCAAGTGCTGTTGTGAGGAGATGCATTTTGCAGCCTAAGAGTCTGGTTTTCATAAGTTACTTTGAGCCATATTTTCCTTGTTCTTCTGCTCCTAGATGGAAAACAAATTGCATAAGGAAATGGCTTTATAGTACCAGTCCTTAAATATTTTACAGGCAGAAATCTTGGTGGGTGGTTTGGAGGCTCAATTACCCTTCTCAGTAGAGGGTATAAATATCCCTGAGGGTTTACATAACAAACTCGGGGGGGGGGGGGGACTCCCCGCCACTTAAAACTCTCAGTATTTACATCTGCCTCTGAAACTTATGACTCAATGGCATTTGAGCATTCACAAAAGAGTAAGGCCAGCGCGACTGCACAGGTGTTAAAACAAAAGCAATCTATCCATCTACTTATCTACGGAGAGGCACAGTAAAGACAGCTAAGTCGTTCACCACTATTAGGTGTAAGACATGATATTGAAAGTTGCTCTCTTGAATATGGTTTCTGGGGGAGAAAAACAGGTGAAAAGGGAAGTCTTTTCAAGTGTTAGCTTCTTAAAAGGAAAGAGTCAGAGCAGATCTGTTATAACACAGAATTAATTGGCCATGGGGTGTTGTTAAAATCAGAATATGGATTATTACTGCACCCTGCTCTACTTCATTGGATCCATCCACAACTCTTTGAAGTAAATACTATTATCCCCACTTTATAGATGAGAAAACTGAGGCTCAAACAGTTTCAGCAACCTACCCTGGGTCAATGAACTAGTGCAGAGCAGACATAGGATCTGTACCTAGGTCTGTTTTAGCCCAGACCCTGTGCTGTTTCCACTTTATCATGCTGTTTTCTCTAACTACCAGGCCACAGGATTACTAATGTCTACAGAGAAGGGAGGACTTCTAAGAGGAGTCGAGAATGCCCCTACGATGGTGCTCCTATCCACACTTCTCCCTTTTGCTATTGATAATATAGAAAAAAGAATACGGCAGCCAGTATGATCGGCCAGCACTGGTGGAGCCTCACAGTTTGAAAAGTCCAGTGTTTGGCTCCCCATGGAGGTAAAAAAAAAACCAAAAGGCAGCCCAGAAGAGCATTCCTAAGCTTAAGGAGATCTGCCCTGTAGAAAAGAGAAGCTGGACAAGGAACAGGTAGAAAGCCACAGAAGAGTGAGGATCCAGTGCAAAAGGAATCCTTGGGTACCCAGAGGCTGGGGCCATCAGACTTTCTGAAAGATATCAGTTCTGATTGGTGGCTTAGAAAGGAGCAGAGAGAGGATGGATTTTTTTCAAATAGAAAGGAAAACATATCAATAGACATCCTCCCCGAAAAAGTCAATTCCCAAAGAAGTGTAGGAAACAAACAAACAAACAGAAAATGAATCCAAAGGTGGCAAGAGTCAGGGTGACTGATGTCACTGAGTCAAGTCATTTTATATCCAGAAAGACAGGGCGCTCAAAATATTCCAATACTATTCACAGAGTTACATGAAGCATCTTCTTCTAAATCCTAAGAAAGGGAGGAAGAAAGTCTCAGTGCTATGTCTATTTCAAACTTTAATCAGAACTAATTTCAGCCCCCTTTTCCTTATAATTCTGAACAGAGGGAAAACAGACATTAATTAAGCAAAGTTTTATCTCTTTTTACTCTAATGAAAGCCAAGTTACCGCTATATTTTTCCCCAAGATTTTTCTCCACTTAATGAAGACATTATCCCCGAGTTTTCAAAGTCACTTTACAAAAGAGCATTCAATAGCCATTAAAGTCAGTTTAAACTAAAAAGTCTTTTTGAAGTCAATAAACAATCAAAGAACAATGAAAAGAGAGCCTTTGATCCTTTCTTGGTCTAAAGTCTTTAATTTCTGTTTTAATCTACAAGATGTGTAAGTCTTGTATTCAAATGTACTTCACCTCTAGAATATAGTAAACTTGAATCAAGTGTTTGTTTTATAATCCTCTCCTCAAAATATGTATGCATGTGTGTATATGTACATATATGTATATGTGTGTAAATGTGTGTGTGTGTATATATCACACATGCACATACATACATACTACATATCTTGTTAACATGGATGGAGGTCAGCAGGAAGTTCTCCACTAGAAAGGGAAGAGAAAAGTTTTAAAATTATTTTCATTCCACTTCTTTGAAAATTAAAAAAAAGAAAAAAAGGAAAATGGAATCTTTGGCTTTGAAATTCAGGATAAGATCAAAGACTATAATGCACATAGATTTTTCAAGGTATACATTATTAATAACACAGGCAAACACATAACTAATCAATAGCGTGGTCGAGAAATGATAAGGTAAGCATGTGTCTCTGAGGCTCTGTGCATAACACCATGCGGGGCAGGGACTGGGTTCCCTCTCTAAGATCTGTGTACCCGGGCATTACACGCGGCCCAATCATTGCCTCGCGTGCTACAGTGGTGGGATTGTTAAGTGCAGATGGAAGAAAAGGAAAAAGCAGCTTAATATTGCCCCATGTGCCAAAACGTCTTTCCTGTGCGTTAATTTCTTTTCCTCTTTATTCAGGTGAAACTCACGTATTATAAAATTTAGAAGTGTATAATTCAGTGGCATTTAGTACATTCACAATGTTATGCAGCCACCACCTCTAGTTCCAAAACATTTTTATCTCCTCATAGAAGACCCCATACCACTTAGCAGTTTCTCCCCATTCTCCCTCCCCACAGCCCCTGGCAACTAGCAATCTGTATTCTGTCTCTATGGATTTTCCTATTCTGGATATCTTACATAAATGGAATCATAAAATATGTGACCTTTTGTGTCTGAGATGCTAGTCTGTTTTATTTTAAAAATAAATTAAGCCCATCTGAATGCCACTCTGATTGTACAGATCAGTTCCTTAAAGAGAAAAAAATCCATGAAATGTAGAATACTTTAAAAAACCATAAATTGATTACACTACTAGTGCCCTCTGATGACAGGTATTATTTACAAGGAGCATTTATATGGGGAGCTTATTACCAAAACAGGCTGTGTAAGTGGAAAATATTAACACATTCCTGGAAGGCATGTTAAATTAAGAGATTATGGGTCCATGTGGTTATTAGTGAAAAGGCACATTATTCAGGGATATTGTCCCAACCTCTGAGCTTGGAGTCATGGGATAAAACAGACAGTTCTTTAACAAATCTTCCCTCAAGGCCACTTAAGGAAATGACACGGTAGGCTGAGTGGTTTTTAGACCTAAATCAGTATGATTTCCAACCCAGATTATTCATCCACTTTAGAAATGAGAATTTTTATAATTCCACTTCTCCTTTCCCTGATTTTCCTTACTGAAGGTCCAACAATGTGTCCTCAAATCAGAATGGAGAGTGCAATGTCCATTTGTCCAACAAGGGGACTGAATGGGGACCCAGACAGAAATGACCGGGAGGGGCAGCCGTTGTCAGACCTTTAGAGAAATGCCAGGCCTCCCCAGGAAGAATGGGGCAGAGCTTCTGTATTCACAGATAGAGGGGGGAGTACTGACAGATCTGGGTTCCAAGCCTGCCTTTGTTTCTGATGTGATCTTTAAACTCAGCTTTATCATCTAGAAAATGGGGATTACTATGGCAATTAAATGAGATATGGGCACACAGTAAGCACTGAATCAATTCTAGTCACCGGGCACTATGATTCCTCTTGTCACTGGGTGGAGTTGCTCTGTGTGGACCACAGGAAACAGCGAGCGTGGACTTTTTGCTATGCTCTCAATTAGCTCTTTAATCCCTACCTTTCTAGCTTGCTCCCCAGCCCCCTTGCTCTCTTCGACCCTCCTTCTCTCACTCCACCTCCTCTCTGTCTACCCCTCCAACTTCTTCCCTCCTTTTTTCTTTCTTTCCTTTCTTCCCTCCTTTCCATTCTGTTTAGTATTAAATTACCAGTGTGCCCCTTGGCCACAATGCTCTGTAATGAGCCTTACACATCAGCATTCCTTATGCCACATCCTTCTGAAAGATCAGTCAGAGCCATTCCCAGCCCCCTGCCAGGCCCTCAGTGAGGCAGGGGTACTCTGATCAGCTCCATCTACTCCACAACAGGCCACTGACTGTGCATGCTAGGTTCTGATCTCCAGACCCACAAGCGGATATTTGAGTTCCATGGGAGGGAGATCCCCTTGATGAAATGGCAGCTCCACCACCACTACAAATTGAACATGTCTGTCCTGAGGCCCAAGGCCCATACTGGAAAATCGGGAGGTCTGACTCATCCTTTTTAATAGCCAGGTGACCCTCTGCAAACCGGGCCCCGTTACACGCTCCTTTAAGCTCTTCACTTGACCATAAACCCTAACTGATGTAACACACATGGGCCCTGGGGTGAAGCAAGTGTTAGAATTGCCCAAGTTTTACAGACCAGGGTGAGAACCCAATGACAAGGCTTCGCCCAACAGATTCTACAACCACAGAATCAAAAAAGATGAATTGAGAACCTACTAGGTACCAGATTACTAAAATGCATCCATGCACATTGTCTCATTATTTCATCTCATTGTTGGCTCAAGTCATCGTGCAAGCCTTACTCCACTCAAACAATGCAAATGACCAGTCACCTCTGTTTATCAATAGCGACAGCCGCTCAGCATGTCTGGACAACACTACATAGCTTCTTCCTTTATGAATTCATAGAATAATTATGCTGCAGAGCCTAGAAAAGTCTCCGGCCATGTATACATTTGCAGCTGGACACCTTGTTTTTCAAGGGTTGCCCTTTTAGCCAGCCTGGCATTTCATTAAGCGTCTTTTAAGAATTTCTTCAATTAGCCTTCCCCATGAATGGACACCACCTACACACACACCTGCAAGGGCACCTCAGACATGGGCGTTGCACTTGAAATATCCCCGTGCATCCAGAAAAACGCCAATCTCAAATGCAAAATTCCCCAGTGCCACGTATTTATTTTCTTTCATGTTTTCTTTCTGGCAGAGCAAGACCAAATCCGTTACTGTGAACACAGAATTGCAGTGGGATATGGATTTGACATGAGGCAAATACCTTCCCTTTGCAAAGGCAAATAAAACAAAAGTTCAACGAGCCTCAAAGCCAGCGTGCATAAATGTCAGGGCGCCTGGAAAGAGGGGAGAGATCAGAGGACATTTAAGAAATCACGGTTCTCCCAGGGCGGTGGGAAAAGGTTACCATGGTGCCTTCCGAGGGGGGCAAGTGCTGGTGCCCAAGAAAAACAGCAGGGCCAGGGCAAGACCCCGGGAAGCAGCCATGGTTTGGATGTTCTCGGTATGAGTGTCCCCGTGCCCGCAGCCTCGTTTCCCAGAGCTAATCAGGGGAAACGGAACTAGTCCAGGCGGCAGGGCGAGTTTACAACAACTGACAGTAACTATAACATACGCCAGTTTGTATTAAGATGTTATTGCACCTTTCCAGTTCTAATCACCAATTATGACTCTATTACTCCTACTTGGCAGTTCATCTGCTCCTGCCTCTGCTCAGGGCGACTTGGAGACGGACCTCTGATCTCCCAGTTCCACTTCAGTGAGCGCTCAGCACGGCGGCTGTCATCTGCAGACACTGAAGAGGTAAGGCATCGCCTCTGCTGAGATAACTGTACCTGACCTTACAACAATTTACTAAGGAAATACCTGCTTAATAGCAGTGTGAGTACACTTTCCTTTACGCTCGCCCCGGCACTGCAAATTAGCGACAACAGGATAAATCTATGGCCAGCTCACTAGACACTTCATTAAATCACTGTTCTCTTGCCTTGTAGCGCACTAATAGAATCACAGCCCTCGTTAGCTACTGAATAAAAGATCAATCACACACTTTGAAAGCTCTTGCTACCAGCTTCCAGAGGAAACAAGGCAAAAAAAAAAAAAAAAAGGAGAGTGAGCAAGAGAGAGAGATATTTAGGATCATCGCTGAGATTCTGAATGGCCTCGCTGCAAGTTGCTTAAATTACCTTTTCCACAACTGGCTCCAACTGCAATACTCAGAGGAACTTGTTAAGCCTGCTTTCAAGAGCGGGACTCTAATATATGACTGCTAGACCCTGGTCAGAAGTTCATAATGTGCATATGTAAAAAGGTACTAAATTGCCTGAGGGCTAAAACCAGAGGAGTTTAATTGTAGCAAAATGCGGAAAATGGTCTGTTGAGGGTCCTTCTATTGGGAGACTGCTGGCTTTGGCTGATTGAAGTACAGAACATAAAAGCCTTACAACAATATTTCCTTAAATGCTGGGGAAACTGCCAGCAGTTGGTATTGCATGAATGTTGTGGTTAAAGAAAAACATTTTCCTCCCCTAAAATAAATAGAGTATTAAGAACCGCTCCAGCCCATAATTCTAAAGCATGACGGAAAAAGGGAGGGCTTCACGATAATAAATAAGGTATAATTCACAGGGCATGTCCAATCTCTTCGCAGTGTATTTTTACGTGGGGCACATTGGAGGTATTCAGGCATGACCTGTAAGGGATTTTGGACTGAACGGCTCTGATTTTGAAAACAGCTTTGTGCTGAAATAACAGCTGCTCCGGGCTGCCTGGCCCGTCAGTGGGTTAGCCATACCCATGTGGGGATCCTTGCAAAGGGCCCTGTTGGGCTTGTCTTTATTTCTCCTTTCAGAAAATGAGATCTCGAGTCCCAACTACACACACATTTGGCTTGTCTGGATGGGTTTCTTAGGCCCAGAATTCTCTACCTTCCCCAAATACATTGCCACTTTTCTTCCCCCGCTTTCTGGCCTTTCTAATTAGTTCCTCATTTGAGTAAATGATAATGCAAGAGCAGTGGGTGGTGACTCAGATGCTAGGAGGGCCTGTGGTAAAATAGAGGACACCCAGGAGAAACCAGAATTTGGTAGGTGAGCTCTCTGATTTAAAAGAAGTATTTGTGAAAGTAAAAGTTTTCATGGATTGTGAAATAGGCACTCACGTCATTTTATCAGGTTTTTAAAAAATATATCAAACATGGAATTCTGCACATTTGTGGTAGCACCACACTCACATGAAGGCAACATAGTAACGATCAGCTAGTTTGAGGACCACCAGTGCTGTGCTGGACGCCCACTAGTGAAGTATGAAACTCAGGCTGTAGCATGGATTGCATCTGTGGCGAGAATTTGATAAATGAGATTAGCAACATCCACATCCTTACTGATATCTGGCATCAGCATTATTCTCCAAGGAAAACACTTCTACACTTGCAGTGAGATGCAAGTGAGGCTTCCTAATATAACAGAACAAATTAAAAACTCAACTCAAATAAAGCATCAGTTTAATAATTAATATTGACTTGCTCAAGGATCACTCCACCTTGTAGGTCCGATCTTTGCTAGGTCACCTGGATTGGTTCACAATATATAACAGTTCATATTTTAAAATGGGTCAAATCTACTCTTTGGTCTTCAAAGGCAGGGATGTAGCAGGTCACTGGACATGTCTGCCATATGCCATGGCAGTTTTCTCTCTTACAAATCGCAAATCTGAGTTATTCAGGCTGCGCTCTACAAAAGGAGCAAGCAGCTTCAGAACGGCTAGTCCAGATTGATCCCCGCCCTATGCTCTGTAAGGGCTGGAGAAATCTGTGCACTGGAAGCACTAGTATTTAAGGAGGAAAGGAGAGAGAAGGCCGTAGAAAGAATTCACTGAAAGATGGCTTATTAAATTGAAAACATGAAGGAAAATACAGAGCACAAACTGGCCCACTGCAATCAGGAATGTTAAATGGCAGTGTACTAATACGCTACAGTCCTTGACTCCTTCCAGGCCTCAGGTCACATGTCTCAAAGGGCAGGACTGGACCCAGCCTTACAAAGTGTCCCCATCCTACTCCTGACCACAGAGGTTCCCAAACAACGGAGGAACAGGCCAGCTCCTTTCGCAGTAATATTATGCTTGACTCACAACGCCAGTCCCACAAAACCATGCTTAGCCCTGGGATCAGTGACAGAGTCCCCAGCAGCCTTGACATGTATAGGAGCACACACTTACAGAAGCAGTAAGCTGCAATGGGGAGGGGACACACGTGTGAGTCAGATACTCAGCTCAGCCTCTTATTAGCTGTATGACTGAAGCAAGTCACTCAAGGCCTTGATTTCCTCATCTGTAAAGGGGGCATAATACTCAAAACTCAATAGGTCCTGTGGGAAGTAAAGTAAGTAAAACAACATATAAAAAATACCTGCCCTATTGCCTGGCACTCAACAAATGCTTCTTCTCTACCCTCCTTGAGTAGCACCCAAGTAACTCTGAAAATAATCCAAAGGACGCTCAAATGAGAACACTAGAGACAGGACCATCCTAAAACATAGTTGTGGTTTTCAATACGATTTCAATGAAAAGCCACGTGAACTCTCTGGGAATCAGAGTATTCCAAGAACGTCTTAATCTATCTGATATTGTCGCCCACACTTAAGAGTCAATTCAAATATGGGAACGAATGAGCCTTATTATAAGTTAATAGAGTGCATTTAGATGCATGTTTACAAGCTGATTACCCAGAACCTATTGAAAAACACGAAAATGATGTTTGTTACTCATTGCTTCCCTCCTAAGCCAGCTTCTTAAAGACATACAGAAGACTTCAAATGCTACCTTGAGAATAAATGGGTGGCTTTTACTTTCTAAGGTAACTAACTGACACCACACCTGTGTGACATGCATTTCCATTTCTACATTGTTGCAAGTAGATCCCACCCCCAACCCAGCTCCATAACTGAAAAGTAAGGATGAATTCTTATAAAAAGACACAATGAATGTGCTAAGTGATAGCAAAGAAGTTAAAGTCAAGGGAGCAAAGTGACATCCAGGAAAAGGATGGCATTCAACTTCATTCCTGCTGAAAACACTGTGGTTTAATACCACTCATAAAAGTGTATACTAAAAGATCCTAAAAATAGTAATAATAATAAACTAGCCCTGATTTTAAAACCATCAGCAAAATCCCCATCACCCACAGATAGAGCTGCTGTGTGGACCGGGTTTTACAGACACTAGAGAAACACAGCTTGCTGCAGGGTTACCTTCCTGGGAAGCGAGCAGCCTGACTTTATGAATATTCTGTGTCATCTCCATACTCGGGGGTCCCTGTGTTTACCTCTTGGCACATCGCAGGAGCCTGGAGTCCTGCAAGCCAGTGGTTTCCAGCTGAGTGAGTAAAGGCAGCAAACACACTTGATTAATTCAGAGAGAGAAGAGAGAGCCAAAGTGTCTGTTTAGTCCTCTTCTGAGAGAAAATTACTTTGGATTTACATAAAGAGAAACAATTAGGTATTTCTCTGTCTCTCAAAATATTCTTTAAACTTTGCTTTCTTGAATTTTCCTAACTGTGTATGTCAATAAAAATACGTATACAAGGCAAGCAGATGTCTCCTATGATGGCAAATCTACCTGTGACATTCCAAGCTCTATCACCCACACACACCCCCATAGAGCTTCAGAACCCACCCTGGTTAGAAGCTCAGGAGCTGTGGCTCTTTGTCCTGGATAAACAGAAATTACTGAAACCGAGAGGTAAAGAATCAAAATGAAATGGCTTCTAGAACTGAACAATGTCAATCTCTATAGGCAACAAAGAAGCATTCCAGTTACTACGCAGCTAGACTTTGGGATAATTAATTAATAAAAAAGGCAAAATGAGGGCAAGCTCATCAAAGACGGTTCTGAGATGTTCCGAAGTCAGTTTAGAGGAGCCTTGTCATGGAGCAATGGGTTAGGAGAAAGTCATTCATTATTCTATTACATACAGTTTCTTGGGATTTTAAAATTGTCTTGCAATTTTTCATTTGTAACATCAAGTAGGCCTTCTGGCTGAGTGAAAATGCAAATAAGTCACTGATATTATTTTTAAATACTTAACTGCATTTAAACTAGAAGATGATTTCCAAGAATATCCATTGGCGAGTATCAGCAGTCTGTAAAAATGGCACAGACAAGTGCAGAAAGTAAATTTTGCCCCATAAAAAGCCATTGATGCCTGATAGCTTCCAGTTAAACCATGCACCATAAATACTTGCATGCTCATATTTCAAAGAAAATGTGAAGAAAAGCAAAACTAAGTGAAATGGTAGATATCACACATGACCTCAATGGCTGGAGAAAAGGAAGAAGATGAAGAGGAAGAAGAGTAGGAAGTTGCTTCTCATGATGAAAGATGAAATCCTGGAACATCATGGCCCCTTCCCCTCAGGAGACACAGATTGCCAACTAACTGAAGTGTAACACAATGCTTAACTGCTAGACAGCTTCGAAATATCCAGTTATGCAAGAAATATGTATTCATTCAAAAGACTAGAGATGTCACGTCAGCTAAAACATGAAATAGGTGGAAGTCTCATAGTGCAGTGAAAACCGTCTTTCGGTGTGAACTTGAAACGGTCTCTTGACATTTCAGGGTTCAGTTTCTTAATCTCTAAACTAATGGGCTTATCCTAGATCATCTCTAAGCTTATGACAAACTGGCCGCCTGAGACCGCTAAGGGACGCCTCCATTCATCCTACTGCTTGGGAATCAGTTCGTCCAAAGTCATCTGCTGGCTCCATTTGGATACTGTAATCCATCAGTTGACTAATATCATCCCTCTAGGTTATAATTAACAGGAGTGACTGACCTGGGAAAACTTCAAGTAGTCATGTAAGTGAAGTAAATTAAATACTGAGGTGAGACAGGGAATGGAAATTGTTGGAAATTAAGGCTTTTTTCCTCGCTGGACCTCATAAGGATGTACTAATCATTCCATCACTTTATTTTTTCATATTCTACAAACTAATTCCACCCTGAGCCTACACACAGGTGAAACATAGCACCACCTATCAGTATCTGCCAGTATTCACGTGAGTTTATATATGTATTCCTGGGTATGTATACATATATAAATATAGCTAGACATATACATTTTTTAATGTCACAGTCCTTCTTTTATTAATTCTAAAATATTAGGTGGTTTACATTCTGTTTATTTTTCAAATGCTGAATAATATAATTTTAAATGACCATATATGCTATATTTGTAAGATAAAAAACTTTAAAAAAGTTTAAGTCAAACAATGCTATACCAATTAAACAAAATAACGAATTGATAGGTAATGGGAGAAGGTAAAACAAATACTGAAACAGAGTCTGTAGACCAAGTTTGACAAGATCAAGCAGGGCACCCTTCATCTCTGGGGGATTCCTCAGTTTCCTCATCTGGAAACAAGGGAATGTGACCTCCAGCATGGAGTCAAGAAGGTTCCTGAGTCCAGTGAAAGCTGCTAAGTTCACATTCCGTTTATATGTACCCTCTGTGATCCCATGAAAGTTATAAAAGCAGAGAGTCTTGTAAGAAGGGCTATTAAGATTTCCCAAAAGAAAGGTTAGTATGTGGGAGAAAAAAAAAAATGTGACTTCAAAAAAAAAAAAAACAGGTTTTATATTTTCATCCACTAATTTGGTGGAATTCACTCTCACTCACTCAGAACAAATGTGCAAGTCATGAAGCGACGTTTGTAGAGTGAAGCTCTGTACCCTAAGAAAGACCTGTAGTTAGTCATTACTTTGAAAGAACCAAGAGAACAAACAGCAAACCTGGACTGAATGAAAAAGCGTTTTGCCATTTTATTCAAAGTGGTGAAATGGCAAATTTATAGGAGAGCTTTTGCTACCCCTGGATAATCCTGCTTTGGAAGAGCCGTCATCTGAGATCTGAGGAAGGCCCTGGAAAGGCCTTTAATGATGACAACAGTAACAAAACAAACAAAAAGGGGCAGACAGACACACAGCCAGAGAGAACATTACCAGTCTGTCTGAACATATGCCACCTCCCCTAAGTGCACAGCAGATTACAATCGTAGGATGGGCACACATTGTATGACACTTCAGCGTCGAATAAACCATCCTTCCAGTGGCCTCGTTCAAGACAGTGCTTGCAGAAATGCTGCCAGCCCACATGGGGATGTGCATCTTCCCTGTTCACAATGCAAGTAGCTCTTTATAAGGATGATCAGTCAATGCTGTGTGCGCTAATTTGATAGTTCTGTCATCAGACGGCATTGCAAACTTCATTACATATTTTCAATCAGGTTAACATGGTTTGTTAATGTTGGTATTCACTAAAAGGCCACAGCTATTTAAATAATGAATAGGCATGATAATTTTTATACATATTATAGAAGTGACACGTGGATATTCTAAATATTCTCTTCTCAGAATCTATCTTACATCATTCATTCAGTGTCATCAACAAAAAGATATATTAAGATGTTTCTGAGATGCTACAGATTCACAATTCTAGTAATTACTTATAAAAATGAACAACATACCTATCTGAAGGAAAAATTCTTTAAATTATGTTAAAATATAGTCCCATATCACCTCTAACAGATATCCCTAAGGCAAGAATTTAATGCTCCTGCTTTAAAAAAGAAAAGACAGGATAATAATTTGCTATGCACTAAATAAAACTTAACTATCAGATATTTTCCTTTACTTGTTTGTTTGTTTATGCACGCATGTATATATGGACATGTCAACAAATTCACCCACAAATGAACGTATTCTTGCCCGTTTATCTCCCATATTCAGTTAACACATCAAAAGTTGTTTCTACTTCTACTTCTGCAATATCTGGAGCATCATTTCTCTTGCCTCCTGGCCCCCAAACTGTCTTTGTACAGGCCGACGAAATTTCTAAAAGGCCAACTCTTTCAGCCTCTCTACTGGTCTCTGTGCTAAAAATCTCTTCACTTTCCTGCTGCCACAAAAATGGCCTCTCTGAAGCCCAGACATAACTTGGAGCCAACAGAGGCCACGGGTAGTAGGGATTTAGAGCTTGGGCGCTTCACTCCACCCCACTGTCTTTTAGTTATATGGCCTGGAGCAGGTTATTTATTCCCGCCAAGCTACCTCCATAATAACAGGGAATACCACTCTCAAAGAATCAATGAGAGACATAGATAAGGTACACAGCACAGGTCCTGGCATATAGCAGCAGCTCAATAAATGTTAGATTTTTTTGTATCATCATCATCAATTTTAATATGAGATCATACGATCCTGCATCCTTAGCCAGGCCCCCAGTGGACTCGTTTGTCTTCACCTCCTGCGAGGCTCACCACAAATCCACGTGCATTACTTGAGCCTTTGCTATAACACTCATCCTATTTTGATTTAAAATTTGAAATTTTGTTCATCAAGATATTTTGGCATTAATTTTGATTTTCTGAAACATTGTATTAAAATCTTATTTATCTTGATTACTGAGTTTTTTAGCACCCCCTCTTAATTTTGTCCCTAATCCTAGCCCTACCATTGCTGCAAAGTCTACCTAAATTTTCTCCTTTTTTTGTCTCCATGTTCACCTCCCACAAATCCTTCAAGGCTCAGTAAAGATGTCAGTTCTGTTCCACAACTTCATCTAACTACGCTTGTATCTACCTCCAAGACAGAAAAGCATGTGCCCAGTGGTCCCTACCTCACCTCACTCTAGCATTTTGTATATCTCTGTCCCTTTTAACGCAAGTGCCCAAAGGCCAAGGATAATGACTTACTCACTTTTGCATTTTCTACCCGTTAAGTCAGCACCTGAGGCACTCAGTGAACGTTCATCAGATGGGAGCAGATCGGGCAGTTCTAGAGCAGCAATTTTCAAAGGATAGACCGTGATACACTGAGTGATGAAGCCAGTAGTGGGTGGTGAAACTGGATCACAATCAGCACTTCAGAAAATGAAATAGGACCAAGAAGAAAACAGCAGAGGACATTGTCCATAGTCAGAGTATTATTTCATAAAATTTTTGTTTCAGACATATATACACCCACACATATATATTCTACACACAGACACACGGACATGTATATGCATAAGTATATATGTATTAGGTTGTGACATAATTACTTTGGCAGTAATCAAAAAAAGTTCGAAAGACACTATTCTGAAGAAACAATAGGACATCTTGACCTGTCACATACTATTTGCCCTGCCACAACATAGAAAACGCCAAAGTTCCAAAGTCATCCAAGTCTTTGGAAGTTTGGGAAAGAATCAGATTAGCAATATGTACAGAGACCAATCCTGGGTGACTGAGAAATTCTAGAATATTGGAGTGGAATTGCTGAGGAATTTCTTAGGTACTAGCGAAGAAATAAGTATCAGTCTTTTATCAAATTGATAACATATATTTCTGGTTGAAATATTCATCATAAACATATATGGAAAAAAATCAGTCCTGGTAAAAAGGGTTTCAGTAAAAATAAAAATTTTTAAAAAGCTGCACCTTAACTATCTTTGTACTGTTTAAAAACTTGATCAAGTTATTTAACTGACAATGGAATTCACCCTATAGTAGACTCCCACACACAAAAAATTGATTAGTGTTGATATAGTTCTGATTAAAATGTTTTATTCATCAACGTAGAGTTAAAAAAAAAAAAGCCTCAAGATCAAAATAGCAGGTTGAAATAGCTGGTTTTATCTCCCCCTCCTCCTAAACGCATTTTCTAAGTATACATGCCTATTTGCATGATATAACAAACACATTTATTGAGTACTTACTGTATGCAAGCGTCCATGTGCGTTACCATCCCTAGCTCCTGTTGACTTTACAAAGCATCTTAAATTAATTGAATACTAAATAGATTAATTTTTCACAGATATATTTAAGATATAAATAGCTCATTGGAAAACAACAGTAGGCATAGCGGAAAGAGAACACTCATGAAACAGAAAGAAAAAGGCCAAAAAAGGAATAAATATATATTTATTAGGACCTTGAAAAATCGTGGTCACATGTATACACATATACAAACACATAGTATCTGATTAAAAGATTTACCAGCTGGGCAGCCGGTATACTGCTTGATAGCAATCAATAACTAGTATCATGTAAATATGAAGAAAAAAGTTGAAAGAAAGGTGAAAGCCTTCCAAAATTCTGAAGACAGGATGTTTTTATTAAAATATCCATTTTTCCAAAGGGTGTTGCATAGTCTTTCTTGTTGAGTGTAGACAACACAGAAATATATCTGAATGTACAGACCACGATAAAGTTGCTTTTGGTCTAGTGTTATTAAGGAATTCCATGGTATATGTCTGTACTTCAACCTAAATTTATTAATTCATATTTGACCTGCTTCCAAAAAGGAGATTTAAGGTGACCTTAAGAAAGAACAAGGTGAACAAAATGTATAAATCACTAAAAACCAGAGCAATTTGTTATGCTAACCATTAGGGTTAATACGGTTCAAAAAAGCACAAAATTGAAGTAGGAGCTCCAACAACACATTTTGTAATTATAATTTTAAAATGAAGCAGAAGGTACTGTGGTAGTTCCACAGAGGTTCTGCTTGGAGCTCAGAGTTAAAGGGCACTTCTTACATGTAGTGGCATGGTTTCACATGTTTTGGGGTCAAATGACAGACAATATCCTTGACAACAGCTTCCTGTACATCCTTAGTGATCAGTAAGATTTCAGAAAGTTTACATTTACTGGTAGGCTACACAGAACAGCAGCATTTCTTGAGTGTCTACTATAAGCCCCAGGGTTGAGTTATGCCTTAATCTTCCAACAATCCAAAGATGTGGGAACTAACTATGTCTTCCATTTTACAGAGAAAAGGAAAACTCGAGGCCCAGAGAGGTAGTGTGACTTGCCCACAATGACGGGATCACTAGAAGGAAGGGCTGGGATTTGGAGCCTGGTTTCTTCACTTCAAAGCCCAGACATGGCCTTTATGCCAGATCCCAATGCATTCTTCTTCAACAAAACAGATCAACATGCTCTTCTCAGCTCCTACCCACCTCATGCTGTTGGTAGTGGACTGTGGGAAATAAATGAGATGACACATGGAAGCTACTTAGAACAGGGCTTGCCTGGTACAGGTGAGTCTTAACAAATGTGAGCTGTGGCTTTTGCTCTTATTGGGTGACTTTGTCCCCTAGGCCTGCAGAACATAT
The DNA here is from genome assembly GCF_041296265.1 of Equus caballus. Taxonomy (NCBI): domain Eukaryota; kingdom Metazoa; phylum Chordata; class Mammalia; order Perissodactyla; family Equidae; genus Equus; species Equus caballus. Next base: position 26,701,624 of record NC_091686.1, on the reverse strand, counting down.
CATATACTTATTTGGGGAAAACTCATAGTGAATCTTCTATCCTGCATCAAATACATGTCAAGTCTTCACATCACAGACTAACACGGAGGAATGTCAATGGTCAGGTAGACTTGGCAAAGATAAGCTTAATTTTTAATTTTTAATTATCTTTAAATTTTGGCTTTGGATGAAAAAGGCTTGCACTCTGGGTTCAAATATGAACCCAACAGAGCCTTGAGCCTGGCAATGAGACAAAATGGCATTGGAAGATGTGAGATACACACTTAAGCCAAAGGGGAAAGCAGACCACAGCAGGGACCTTCCAGGTTCAGGAGAAAGGAATCCACTATGTTCCCCTACTTTTTATCCCCAAGAAATAGGCCATCTCATTCCTAATGGTTGGAACAGAGAGGACAAAAAGAGAAGAAATCTCTATTATTTTCATGATTGGGTATACGCCAGAATCTAATTCTTTTGAAATAAGTTGCATTTTTTTTTCCTTTTAAACATCTTCTTAATGCTTTCTTTATAGGAAATGTGCTCAGGGCTAACGTGGAGATTTCAGCCATGCTAATTTCATTTCTTGGTCTTTTATGGTTATCGAGGGTCAACAAAGAGACAACACAGAACACACACAAAAGCCAACAAGAGATGTTATGTTCTAAGACAGAAAAACAGACTTATTGCATTCACCTGCCTAGGAATATTAAAATATCAAAAAAATATTAAAGTTCCCAGATTTTCCAGGTTTTTTTTCTTTCAAAGAGTGAGAATACTAAGAAAACATTATGCAGGTTTCAGTAGTTGATATACGGTATTTTTTTTGGATCTAGCGAATACACTTTTTATAACTTTTCTGTGAAAGGAGGGACTTTCTAGCTCAGATTACTTGGACACTCTTACTGTTTCTTCTTCCCTTTTTTGAGCAGTCAGAAGAGATTTCTTTCAGTACTTCAAATAAATAAGATATCCAGCTGAATAAACACCATACATTCCCGTGGATTACTTTGGCTTCTTAGAGAATATTTCACTTTCTTTTTTCAAAATGTAAATGATTAAAGAGACCCCATCATATGAAACTCAGGGATGAAATGTTCCAAGTGGTGCAGATTCTACACAAGGCAGAACGTGGAGAGGCAAAAGCCCCCACAAGAGCTGGATATTTCACAGGCAAAATTAGAACTCCACTAAAGAAGATACCTTAGTTGTTATACATTTTAAGAGGAGTGGCTTTATAATATAAACACATTCAAAAATCACTCTGTACAATATTTTCTAAAAACAGCAAAGTAAAAGATTTTTTTTCTTTCTTAGATTCCTACTTAAAAAAGCAAACTCTAAAACAACAAGAAAAAATCCTAAAGACTATACATAGTCTGGAATAAGAATAATATTCTACATGGGCTTTGAAATGATCAGTGAGTCCTATCTAGCTTTATAGTTTAAAAAAAGTCCAGGTCTTTGGCCAATTTTTGAAACTCAGATCAAAACTCGGCAAATTTTCTTTAGAAAGAAAATTTGGGCCATCGACTAACACAGCTCCCTCTACTAAAGCAGCATGAAAACAAATACTTGACTTTTGGAAGCATAATCCACACGTTTCTTTATTCTTTTCACAAGCTTTCTTATTTAGAGGGCTAAATCT